>NC_088713.1:50352257-50660590 GCF_963576615.1 Watersipora subatra
TATTGTAGAGAATGCCAGGTTTCATCGATACAGGTTGAGATTAAGTGGTTGGTTGCTATGGCATTTTGATTTGTAAACAAATACCATGATATACAGTTCATGAGTAATCAACTTTATCCTGCTTAAACTCAAAACAACAGTTTTATTTCATCACGAGACCTTCTCTACTAAATCTTGCATAACCTGGGCATAAATAACCCGATTTAAAAAATTTAAAATGCATAAAAATCTTCAGAATTTGCTGATTTTAAATCTTTAAATAACTCAAAAATGTGGTTTTAGCACGATTGTACATTCTGACTGCCTGGGTCACAATTTTTATTTTGCTACAGTTTTATACGCGTGAATGCTCCTACCCGCTTTCCGTTAAAGATCGCTTATCAAAACCATTCTACATTCAACGCAACCAACTTTCAAACTGTGTATAGTACACAGTAGCTCGCCATTTTACTTCTATTTTTGCATTTCAGATTTATAATAAACATATTTCTTTATTGTTGTTGAATTACATACATTACAGTAAATTAAGCCTACAGCTTTATAACACTTTTATAACAGCTTTTATTTAGCTGCAGTTTGCAGAAATCTTTGAAGCGCGTGAACGCTCATAGGTTTTCTATTATTGCTGTATTACTATATTAACAATATTGGTTATTTTAATAATATCAGTGCATTTTACTTATAATATTGGCCAACATTGCATTTTTCCTATTGCAAGGGAGAGATATAAACGTGTAATATTTTCCATTTATTGTTGTTGTTTGTCATGACCAAACACTTTTTAAATAAGTTTTCTAAAAACATATATGAATGCCACAACTTTTCGATATTGCTACCTATGACGTTTTGAAATGTAAACAAAATTGTGTATTAGTTTTCTATTATTACTATATTAACAAAATTGATTATTCTAAGAATATCAGTGCATTTTACTTCTAATATTGGCCAATATTGCATTTTTCCTATTGCAGGGGGAAAATATAAACATATTTTCCATTCATTATTGCGGTTTGTTGTATATAATAACACCCACACCCAGTACATTACAGCTACCATTGCAGTTATCCTATTGCACTGCAGAGCCATTTGATTGCTAATATTGCATTTCTCAACCATCAGTACCCTTTATTTTTTAGCCAATATCTCTGGCCATCTCTTTGGTCGTGGGCTGTATGACAGTGGAATTTCTAGTATATATATATATATATATATATATATATATATATATATATATATATATATATATATATATATATATATATATATATATATATGTATAGCTGCCATGATGGAGAGACTCGACAGACTATGTACTCCTACTGACACAGACGAGACAGGAGACCGGCTTCACGATCCTCGGAGCTGATAACTTCCTTTTTGTTCAAGAATTATAATTAAACCCAATTTCCTATTTATACTTCTCTCTACTCATCTAGCAGTAATTTTTATGAACACACATATCATCATTGAACTGCACTCATGCTATATGATGCCACCTACATAGCTTGGCGAAATTCCAAATATTTTAGATCAGCATGATTAACATATGTTATTCTCTAATCAATGTCGACCATTCAATGCGTTAGAGCTGGTCTCACTGCTGCAGCTGGCCCCTTTTCTAATATTGAATATGAATAGTTCCTTAGCATTGATAATGAAGTGGTCAGCAGGAGCAGCAATGATTGACTAATGACAAGGTTTTGCATCTAAATTGTAGTAAAAGTCATTTCTACCAACTAAAGGTAGTGGGCATTATTAAAGAAACAAGTTGACCCAAATGATATCTTGTCAATCCAAATGCTTGTCTCTTATGAAAACAGCAGTACAAAAAGTACCCTTTTAAAACTAAGAGAAAACGTCAAAAATGAACCAACAAATAGCATGCTTGTCTGCTGCTGTCAGGAGATGTGATACTGAAGTGCCAATACTAAGGCTGATGACAGGCTCATGTCTAAATTACGACAGATATTCGCCTTCGAATTTACACCTTAGTATTCATGTCTGGCATGAAAGTATGATTTTTCAACAATAGATGCACATGATGCGAGAAGAAAAGTGGGATGCTGCACTGTACAACATAAAGTACGCAAGAAATCATTTAAAAAATTTAAGGTAATTTGCTATTGTTTAAATTTATTGCTTTGTATATAAATGATTACTAACCTATTTTTTGTGAAGGGTATTAACATCAATATGCACAGTTTAAATGACTAGAAAATTTATTGAGAGTTATAAGCGGTCGTGTTCAGCAAGCAATCTGAATCTGCGAAACACAACAATTTCAAATACATACTCTATTGAGGTAGACTCTTAAAAAAATGAATAGTTAAGGAAAGATAATTCCTTAAACAAATGGTGAATATTTCATCTTACCCTACAGCATCCACCAATACTAGCAGTAGAACTATTTCTGGAGGTCATCAGATCTACATTAAATATTTTTAGATATTTGAGGTACTTATAAGGAAGTTTTATATGACACTACAGTGTTGAATTACCATGATTACTGACATTATGTCAATGTTTTATTAAATCTCAAATCTTTAAATATCAAACCAGGTAACTGTAGTGCTTTATAAAACAAGTTGGAAACCTAGTTTGTCACCTTAAAAATTGTATTTCAATTTGTGATAGAGAGAAAAACATAACACCCAGTTGCCTCATGACAAATTAAATTTAATTGGCTTGCATGTAGAGGAGCATAATTGCCAGATATAATGCTTCCAGGGTTTCTTAATAACAGTCAGCATATCGGGTGTTGTGGAACTCTGATAAGATAAACTTTTATACATATTGTATACATAAAGAGTTCAAATGTCAGGAGGTAGTGTCTGATGTAATAAAATACTTGTCACGCTGATTATATTAGTTTTATCATAGATGGGACACCAGCCAGACTCTCACATGACTAGGTACATGTTTAGTTACAATCACTGTTTCCATGATGCGCAGTACTTTGATGCAGCCCCCTCTGAAGTCGAGGTGATTGTATGTTTACATGCTGCGCAGTGGTTTTCAGCGAATTAGCAAGAGAAGAGAAATTGTATAAATCGAATCACCTGATGGAGAAATAGAATCGATCACGGGTATTGAACGTCAGAAACGGTCTTTTTATGCTTCTGTCGTCATTATACTTTTATTTACAATGCACATTCACAAGGTTTTACAAACCTTAACACAATCTTTACAAAGTAATATGTCATGATAAGTATTTTTAAGTAATATATTATTTCAATGTTACTTTAGGACTTGCCAGCTAATTTTTGAAAAATTTTGGCATCTACAACAAAGTCTAGGAAAGTAATCACCTCATCATCCTCATGAGTGCAGATCATAATTAAATTTAACTGAAAGAAGATTGGAAGAATAGAGAAAACAAGATTAGTGGAAAAAACTTTTGTACTAGTTTATTGCCCTTGATGAATCTTCCTCCACAGCAAGAGAGCTATGTGTAGTCACTGCGCAATTGCCGTTTCCTTGTTGCGTATTGGCACTGGCTTTGCACTGATCAGTGCGCAGTAGTTTCAGTGTGAAGACGCCGTTTCCATGATTGAGAGAAAGAGAGCAACTCCGAAGTACAGCGCATCATGAAAACATAGTAAATGTTTACCCTGTTGGCTATAAAATTCAGTTCAATAGCTCCATATGTATAGCAGATTTGTGATATGGAGTTAGAGAGTAGATGCTGCTGGAGCTGTGATACCTTTGCAGTTTAGGGTGCAATTATGGGTATCAACATTCCTAATTGTATTGATTTAGAGTATATCAATAAAATCTATTTCAATCTATGTTCAGTTTAAACTTTTTGGTTTGCGGTTTAAAAAGGCAGTTTATTACTTTTATGTAAACAAATAGTTTCTTTTTTACAAGACTTGCAGGTGTCTCCAAAGTTATCACAGGACATGACAATAGCTAAAAGAGATCCACTACTGATATCACAAAATTTATTGAATGGTTGCTAAGATATTTTGTATTGGAAAGTGATTTGTAACTGTTAAATTGACATGTTTTTGTTTACCAAAATAATTAACTCTTTGACAGTAAATGTATTAAGTGGGAGGAGACAAATCCTAAAGAGAGAGATTCTAACACTCGATATAAAAGATATGGGTCATGTTAATATACATTGTTATTCTCAAAGCCTTACTAGTCAATGTTATTGTGTAATTCATTAGGACTTTCGTCTATAGACTTTAGACTTTAGATAAGTATTTGAAGTGTAAGTTAGTTAACATGATGACAACTTACCAGAACTCCTGACCTTACTTCACTGTTTCAACGGTTCTCAAATAGTTACATTATTTTCTTCATGAAATAAATCACAAAATTGAGTTATGTATTTTACAGATTCAGAGTAACACCTACTACCACATGACAATAAAGAGGTATTGAAATAAATCCTTAATCTAAAAAATATTCTCCCCAGTGCTTCATGGCAGCAGTCATCATATTCTCATCTTAAAATGAATAGTAAAAATATGGAATACCTTACTATGTAAGTCAAAGATGCTGTTGTCACCATATAACTGTATATCCATAATTGATGGAGACAAATTTTTCTTTTAGACCTATTTAGAATAACAGAGATGGGTGTTTTAAAATCTATTGTTATTTAAATTCAGCCTTAAAATATTTTCAGTCTTTTCTGAAAGGTAGATAAGCTATTTAACATTGCATATTTAAAATTGAGCTCAAAAAAGCGAAATAACAACGTTAGCTTGTGATAAAACCGTGCTTTTTGAGCTCCATGCTTAAAACCGATGCTATGATAAAACCGTGCTTTATTGGGACCATGAATATGAACTGTTTGAATATATGAACAATATGAACATGAAGATTAACTTTTTAACAATAGAAGTAATAAGTGCGAGGAGATAAATCTTAAAGCGAGGGAATGTATTGTTACATAAGCTATGAGTCATGTTAATACATGCTCTCAGAGCCTTACTGGTAAATATTATTGTGTAAGTCATCAGGACTTTTGATAAGTATTTCAAGTGTAAGTTTGTTAATATGATGACAACTTAACAGGACTCCTGACCTTACTTTACTTTTTCAATGGTTCTCAAAGAGTTATATTGTTCTTATCGTGGAATGAATCGTAAAACCTGAACTTTTTATTATACAGATTCAAAGTAGCACCTGCCACCACATGACAAAGAAGAGGAGTTGAAATGAATCCTTGAGATACAATATATTCTTCTCATTGCTTTATGAAAGCAGTCATCATATTCTCATCTTAAAATGAATAGTAAAAATATGGAATATCTTACTATGTAAGTCAAAGATGCTGTTGTCACCATATAACTGTATATCCATAATTGATGGAGACAAAAATATGTTCCTTTCATTGCTTCATGGAAGCAGCCGGAATGTTGGGCAGATCCCTGATTAGCTAATCATTGACAGAAAATTGTATACATTACTACTGAGTAGGAAAAAATGCATCTGTCGCCATATAGTTGTATTTTCATAAGTGATAGAGATAATAATATATTCTCCCCATCACCTCAAAGCAACAGCAGGCATGTTGGGCAGATCCCTGATGAGCTAATCATTGACATAAATTGTATACATTAGAGCTAAATGCCAGGTCGTGTTTTGTTTGTGTTGGTGACTAAATATCTGTCACAATGTTTGGTATTAATTTTATTAGGGAGATGACGTCTACCAGACTCTCACATGACTAAGCATTTGTGTAGTGACAATGTTCATCCTGTTACATAAACAAAGTGTTTACAGTGATCTAAAAATATTCACACAATATCTACAGCGATCTTTTGAGAATAGTAGGCAGTTGACCAAAAATAATTTTAGACATCTTGGAAGAATTAGAAAAATCTGAAGAAAAAAAGAAATATTTGATAGCGTCTTTGCGTTATCTAACTCGGCTTACCATGGACACATGCTCATAACTTCAACCGCACATAAAAATCCAGTTCTGGCTGCAAGCTAGAGCAAACATATTAATGAGTGTAAATCGGTTTTATGCAATCTTGTAAAATATAGCTATGAAATAAAAATATGTCTTCAAATTTAAAACAAAATAAAAATTTCCAAGCTCAAACAAATTGCCACTCAGGCTATTAGATCATTGTAGGTTGACTGCCAGTTATAGATATCAACTGGGAGACACGTGTATCAGCTTTCTAGCGCATATATATTTATATATTTACAACAAGTTGGAAGTAAGTTAGCAAATGTATTACATTCAAAAGAGTTAACATGCACAGCCCGAAGAAATGCGCAAAATATGGGCCACATGCCACTTGTCTGTGAAAGAATTACTTTGATCTTTTCAACATCTTGGAAAGGTGTTTGAAAAATACAATGCGACCTTTTATTTCAACAACACCTCTAATGGGAAAGGTTGAAAAATAGAGGGCCGAGACGGCGTTCAACTAAAGGTTTTACGGCATTTAGCTGGTACACAAGGGAGCTCAAATACGAGGTGAAGTGATTTCAGAGTTTCATGATAACAGACAGCTTTTTGGGTGTAGCAGAACTCTGACAAAATAAACTTGTAAATAAATTGTATACACAGAAAGTTTAAAGATGTGGTTGCGTCAATTCTGAGTTGATTCTAAAAGAAAATATTTTTTGTCTATCAGTTGATATGTTGTTTGTTGTGTTAGACGATCCCATTGTCAAAATTTTTGAAAACTGAAATTTAAAAAAATTGATCGCGGTAAAAACGCTCAGGCCAAAATAACATGCCCAGACTTGCCCAAAATGATGTAACACGTAATACAACCTGTCTCTCCCTCTCGTAATCACATCGGCTATTGCGATAAAAATCTAGTCCTGCACACTTTTTTTCACAGATATTTTATCTTGTATTTGCTCATGTTGGCTGGAATAAAAATTTTAATCCAGCTACAGATACATTATTACCAATGCTTTACACGCCTGAAACAAGGGAAATTAAAAACTTGTCATATTAGCTTCTTATAAATGTCGTGTAAACATTTTTGTAACGACTACCAATTCTACCAGTCTACGGTAATTATGTCAAGCTAAGTATGTAAAATAAGGTCTTTGTATCGGCACAGTTCCGTCGCTACCCACACTAATGATGTACAGCCCCCAAAAGCCCCGCCCACATGATACCATCACTTATCTTTGAGGGACTGTATATTATTGCCCACACCAAAAACTAGTTTTTTACTAAGTAAGATAAGCAAGCCGCGTTTCTGAAACGAATATGTGGCAAAACCAACTACATTCCTAAACGTCATGTACATTGTATAGTCGACTGGCAACGCTATCGAGTCATTATTGGTATCGATTTGTAGAAAAAATTCACTGGTCACATTTGATTAGTTAACTCAAACACTAAACAAATGGTCGAGCTATGCAAAAGTGCCTGTTTATGCAGCTCTGATTACACTTCATAAATCCATCTATCAGACAACATTTCAGCACAGGTTTCAACAGGCTACGATGGATGTATTCAATGTTCTGCAAATCATGTTTTGCATTATCTTCAACAATATTTTTTTTTTTATATAATTTTTAGGAGCAAAAAACATTTCATTTTGGCTTGAAGATTTTATTAAAAATTGCCATCCAAGTCATGGCCACTCACATAGTTTCAGCTTATACAATAGGATAAATTCATTTACAGCCGCAAACTCAAACAAAACATCAAGATTTATGCAGCACACATTCGAGTCTCTCTTTCCCACTTATAGCAATTTCCCCACTGACAAAGCTGGTTCAGCTGGTGGGACCCCATAAACATCATGTAATCAATAAAAAAATGCAATAAATATATGTAATTTATAGATATGCCATTCTAATGCGTATCTACTAGAAGCTTTCAAATTGGGAGTTAGATAGATCGCGGGTGTAGTTTTAAAAATTAACAAATGCTTAACAAAAGCATAAGTACGCCAAGCCAACGATTCATAGCTTTGGTTCTGGAAATTGAAGATGTGCATTGATCCAATTGAGTTTTTCACTTTCTACAAGTAAGAAGTGAACATTTAAAGTCAAATCATAAATCTAATTTACTAGCTGAAACTGCCAAAAAAAATTTGAAGGAAATATAGCTAGGTGTAACAATAAAAAATTATAAAACAATGATTGGTGATAGCGAAACGTTATAATTCTATTATTTAGTAGATGTATTCATGAGTACTAAAAATATTACCTTTAGTATATTCATCAATCTAACCCATTGTATTGCTAAACGCTATGGATTAAAAAGAAACCGTCAAGAACTCACTGTGCATCCGTATCTCGTACAGGAAATTGCATTATAACCGCAAACAGTGAAATGTAAACTGAATGTAAACACAACAGTATATCTATAGAACATTCAAAGTAAAAGATAAATTTACCTCCATTTTCCTATCTCCCTCTGTAGCACTTTAACCACCTGATGCTCAGAAAACTCAAAGTCACCTTCGCAGTAACTTTACAATAATTTCCTCAATTCCGTTGTTTGTCAATAAAACGTGTCGATCGAGTAATTCATTAAAGTAACAATGTTAATTAATTTAGTAAATGTCGATGTCTATGCAATCTAATAATAGAGTAAAATCCCTAACTTTGAGATCACAGACAACGCGTTTTACGAGTGATAACATTTATTACGACCTAAATAAAACTTTGTGCTGATGATTGGCTAATGAAGCGATCTTATGTTTATTGCTCGTGAACTCTTTTCAGATGTATCGCTGGTTACGTCATGAATAAAGCACCCGCTGGAATCTGAGCTTTTTAAAAGATGGCCTTATTTAAACGCCTATATTTCTGGACAAAGTTAGTCTACAAAGACAAAAAATGAGATCAAGTTGTAGGTGATGTTTTAGCCTTTTATACGTCATAATTTTATTGAATCAACCTCGTTGACGCAACCACTTCTTTAAACGTCAGGAAGTGGTTGTACAAGATATGATAAAATGTTTGACATGCTGGATACATTAATGTTATCATAGTTGTGATGCCAGCCAGACTCTAACAATACTAGGCACGAGTTTAGTTACAAAGTTTACTTTGTAAGCTAAAGAATTCAGTTTATTAACTCCACATGTTTGACTGACTTACGATGCGATGCGGAGTTAATCAGTAGATACCGATGGAATTGTTATTGAAGTGTAAGGCGCCAGTATGGGTGCCAATATTTTTAATTTTATTGATTCAGAATTGATCAATAACACATGTTCGTTTTGAATTTTTTGATTCACTGATTCAAAAGGCAACTTGATACTGAAATATGAACACATACAACTTTTTTGATAAAAGTTGCACATGTTTTCACAGATATCACAAAACATGTTGAAAGCTAAAAATATCTACTATTAATGTCACAAAAATGTATCAAATTTTAATTAAGATTGTAGGTAGTTAAAATATATTGAATAGGAAAGTGATTTGTAAATGTGAGCTGACAAGTTTATATAAACCAAGAAAATTAACTCTTTGACAATAGATGTAATGTCGTCACCATGTGTCACCTCATTTCACAGTGGACACATAGTGACGAATTATAAGCGTGCATATTAAGGGCCATTATGGAGTGACTGACTATTTATATCTCTCGCATGAAACACTAGGAAGTTGAGGCTCTCTCTTATAGACGTAAAATATGATAACCTTCCCTTAGGTTGGAGGTAATAATTATGTCAGCTGAAATACCCCAATAGACCACATGAGAACACAATGTAAAAGTATATTATTGAGTATTAGTCAGCTGTTTATATTTGACAATTTCACAGGGAAGCTAGCTCAGTCACATAGAAGCTGTTTCATGTAGAAGTTGAAACCTTTGCATTTATGTCTTTTGGTACTACAGGTGGTGCATAAAAAACCACAAGCTACTTATATGCCATTACTTTTGTTAGTTTGTTTTATACCGAGTTTAGTTTGCCTTAGACTAGTTGATTTCTTTTATCATATTTATTGGTGGTGAAAAAGACTATATTTTGGTTTATGCAACTTGATGTAAATAATTCAACTTTTTAGGTAGTACAAAGTTATCCACCTCTTTCTATGTAGTAATTAGTTGTTATCTCTTGTTGTGTCAGTTATGAGCTGTGCAAGCAATGCTCACTAGGTAGCAAGGTTCAAAGTTAAAAATCATGAAAACTTTATTTAGAGTTGTCTTTCAAAGCAAAAAGTTCCAACAACTCTAAAGATCAAAATGTGTGTCAAGCTTAGTACAGTAGACGCTCCTATAACGTAAATTCCGGATGACGTAAAAACTTTATGTGAAATTTTTGCTTCCTACTATGTAAAAAATTCCATAAAAGGTCATGTGTGAAGTTGGGCAAATTTTTATAATCGATTGAATTGTTAGTTACTTTCGCCGCACTTAAGGAAGAAAAAACGCCGTGTGCTCTTCGTTATATCTATTATATGTATATAACCTAAACTTAAGTTAAATGTGTTGACAAAAAGGCTAATAAGATAGCTACGCAGTTGTTCATAAACACACAGGCGATCGGTTAGTGCAGGTGTTTTAGCTTCGGTCTATCAGTCTTAATGTCACTAGTTGGAGTATCGTCGAAAACTATGTTTATCTTATCCTTGACTCCTGGATAGTAATAAAATACAAACAGGTAGATCTGCTTTTTATAGTAAAAAGTATCCTTATTGTAGATGTACAAAATATTTGTTATTAGCTTTACTTGTCAGAATAGGCTTTGTCGTTTAGAAAAATAAGCAAATCGCTGTTAGTGATCGTCGAAAATGTGCAGTCCCTATCAACTTGTTGTAAATTTACCACAATCTCTATAACCAGTGAGATTGATTATTGAAAGTTGTTGATGGTAAGCAATAGATGGTTAGCCTAGAAATTTAAAGAGTCAAGTAAAGTTTTACCTTTTTGCATGGCCAAAGGGGTAAGTTAGGAAAGATCTTGGAATGGATTAGGCAATTTACATGTATTTTACTGTTTTTATAACATAAATTTCCTACAACATAATATTTCCTGGAACCGATCATTTACATTATATGAGCGCCTACTGTATTATTGAACTGCTCCAGAGCATCTGCTGTGATTGCAAGAACCGCTACAATCTTATTGATTTGGTAGCAGTCAGTTAGAATCTTGTGGTTTTCATAAGTTGTCACCCAGTTTCGGACTTATCAAAAAACATCTTGCAGCATGAGCCTCACTTTGGCACATTTAAAGCTTCTAATAAATTCACATTTGACACAAAGTACTGATGTTTCTATGCTGTATTCTTTTTATTCCTAGTACAACTGTGGCTCTCTCTACATTAACCACTAGTCCTAGTACAGCTATAGTAAGTTGGACCTGTTTATTGACTCCTTACCTATAGTACTACAGCAACTCCTCATGTGCTCGTAGTATAGCTGTTATTATCTATTCAATCAGTTACAACGATTTATTGTTAATCTTAAGAATATTGGCACAGATATATTTCCTGGCGAAGCTAGTGTAAAAACTTATCACAGATCAGCAGAAAATTATTTGGCTAAAAAAAGCTCCAGTAAACAAAATTTACATACAAGAATATAACATGTGCGCCAACACAAAATTTGCAAGGAAAAAGTACAAATATTATGGTGACATAAGTTTCTATTTGGTTAGTAAATTGGTTTATGATAGTCAAGGTTTGACTCCGCTCTTGTGGGACACTTTCTGGAGCGCAGTCGAAGTCTTCTCTTGATGACAACACAATAGAACAAACCGGCAATTACAATAGCAGATGTGATAAACAATAAATAGCACATGGACATCTCTGCACGACCTATGGCTGTTTTGGTATCCCAATTTTGCAGTGAATCCACGCCTGGCAAGTGCTTTTGCTCCGGAGCCTGAGAGAGGAGTTTAGGAAAATTGAAGTGTCTAACATCTGCATAGAGTGAATGTAGAAAATCATAAACCTGTAAGAGACAAAACAATCAAATAAATATTAGCTGATACAGGTAACTGCTGACTGGGTGTACATAACTAACAGATAGTCACTGTACTCATCAACTACACTCATAGTAAATAGTCTTAACAATTCTTACCATTGCAGGTAATCCAATAAGATAAATGTTCCTCGATTAGATCGTTTACAGTGTATAGGCGTTTACTGTATATCAATTTTACCCATTGCACCTGATACTTGTTCCTGCTATCAGATAACCATAAAGACTGTCACAACCTGCTTCGATGATTGTATTGCTAGAGACTAAACAGGCCTACCAGCTGTAAACTGGGGTGTATTTGGGCATCATGTTAGAATGAAGTAAAATACCCAACATCAAGTCTGACTAGACTTTCTAGGAGGTGTGCTATGACCACACTCGAAGGCAAAAAAACAAAGTCAGTCTTAATCTACCGACAGCAACAGATTATAGATGGCAGTATGTGTAGACCTGATCTTCCTCGCTAGATTATATCTTTCTACTGCCAAAATAGGGACTTTAGTAAAGCAAAAAATGGTGTTTCTTTAAACCTTTTACATGGAAATGATTCAATTCAATACTAATCATACCAGCTCAACTATCGCCTGGCTGTGAAGCTATTGCACAATAGCTCAGGGAGCGAAGTGCAATAGCTCCACAGCTCATGCTGTGGAGCTATTGCTATTGTGCTGCGATAGCTCCACAGGTAGCTCAGATAGCTTCACAGATGTTTTACTTCCTGCACCGTCACCCAGAAAAAAATCGGCGAAGAAGAAAACAAAGGAGTGACATGTCAATCTTGAAAACTATAAAAGTGTTCTTGGTAGTGAAAGCTCAAATTGATTATAGTGAAAAGTTGCGCTAGTCTGAACTTCGGGTATGCCAGATAAATATCGCAGCACTCTGTGAGACCGTCAATGCCGTCAAGGAGTTTCGTGAGCAGCAGCAGCAACACATTCTTCTATAGTGGCAGATAAGTGCATAAACAAAGAAAGGATGGAGTTGGCTTTGCTACCAGAAATGACATAGCCTAGGAATTAGAACAAGACCCATTCACAGTGATTGATAGGACTCTGCACTTGTCAATGCAGAGAAATAAGTACTTGTTTATCATAAGTGCCTGTTTCCACTGTAATTCCGCTAAAGATTTTGATGAAACTAAAATAAACTTTTGCAATCAGTTGAAATGCATGATAAAAATCAACTGAACAAAAATGAGTCGCTCATTGCAATGTGCAGGCTGGATTTGATCACCAAAGTTGAAAGAGTTATCGCATATCAAGGTCTAGAAAAATGTAACTCTAACGGTGAACTTCTACATGCTATCTGCTCAGAGGATAAATTCATCATCATCGACACAATTTACAAATACAAGGATGATCGTAATACATCATGGATTCATCCAAAGTCTAAGCATTGGTACCTACTAGACTGTGATTACAAAGCGAGTAGATCGGAGATATATTTAGACACCTGTGTTCATAGAAATGCATAATGATGTGCAGACCGCAACATAGTCTATTATATGATAACAGTCGCAATACAAACAAAAATTGGCACAATGATGGAACAGATCTAGCTGCTGACTAGATTACTTTTATATCGAGCTTATGACAAAATGGATGAACAGAGCCAAGACACCAAACAAATTAATCGATGAAAGAAAAACAAGAGATGTGTATCCATACATATAAGGTTAAGGAAGTTTCTATCATCAGTGCTTATTATCATGATTGAGTCATAAGGTTTATAACAAGCTGACTTTGACAATAACAATAGTTTTAGATAGAAAACAACCTGATGGATACAGCAACACAACTGTGATAGTTCACAATGAGAGTAACTCTATGTCTATATCATTGTTAAGTCTTCGGGTGACTCAAAACATAGAATATGTTACTGATTGATGGTTTAAAAAAAACATACATGCTTAAGCCTGCTCATATGCTAGAGAGCTCAACGTACTGATGCTTTTAAACTTTACCATTTTTTATTTTACATTCCTTTGGGATTCCTACATAAAGAACACAACTCTCTAGATGGAAAATGAATTTTAGGATACACAGGATCCTTACTGGTCTTTTCAGCCAACCTATTATTTGCCTGACAGTATAATCAAATGTAGATGATTACACTCTTTCTATAGATACAGAGGGATCAACACAAAACCAAAAATGCTATCAACCAAAAGGTAGCAAAACAGAGGGATCTGGAAACAATTAGTTTTGCCATTAATAAAGGTTTCGGGTGAAGGTCATGAAGCTAGCCGCAATGATTAAACTAAATGTTGATAACGATGAATGAAGAGTTCTCGGATAGCCTATACCATTAATCTATCTGTGTTGTTATAGATGTGATTAGGAACAGTTGATATAACAGAACTAACTATTGCTACAGAGTATGCAGTTAAGCTATAGTTGAACATCTACTCATGATTATCTTAACATATTCTGATATTAGCAGTCAGCAAATTTAAATACAGTAATCCCTTGCTATTTCACTTAGCATATGTCGAGTCCTCGCAGCATCATGGGCTTTTTAATAGTTGCAGTTCTATCATACGTAAAACAGAACGAGGGGGTAAATCAACATGAAATCAGTAATCATCAAATGCTTATGATAATGAAAACTAAAATATCATAACATGTCATATTGCATTTTTGAGATATCTTCAAAGTGTCATATTGGAGTATTGTAAGTCATAGACTAAATGATTTACATAATAGAAAACATTGAGAGGCTTTTAGAAGTTAAATTAAAGATGGATAGCTAAATAAATACTATATAGACTAAGTGATTTACACCTTAAAAACTTTTATAAGTCACTTAAATTAAAAGTGCAACTATGTATTATATAAACCTACTGTTGCTAATGTAAATTAATACAAGCACTAAATTTCTCACTTATCCTTAAATACTCAAAATAAACTCAATGCATCAATATTTAGTACAAATATGATGTTTGAACCGAACCATGCCTGATATGGAAGATAGAAAGAAGAAAATCTCACCCTGTTATGAGCATCCCAGAGCCATGCAGCACACTCGCTGTTGGACTTTCCCTTCAGTTTAGGAATATCAACAGCCATCTGAGCAAAATTGATCCTGCAGTCATCGCAGGTTGAGAAATATGCCACATGACCACATACGGACTCAAAAGCCTCATAACAGACATCTTCAGTTTTCCTTATCTTCTCATCTTTTCTAGCAGCTGCTGATGCTACACAAAGTTACATACAGTCAAACCATGACTAACGACCAGAGTAACTTATAATACCAGTGTTTCTGATTTATGAGCCATGATTCAAGTTGAGTTTTTGTTTGCCATTCCGTCAAGTTTGAGATACTAGCCATTCTTTTAAAAAGCTGTCATGATGTATAAAAAGTGAAAGCCAATTAAGGACTGGTATATGTCATGTATTTATTCTGCATCAAGTATACAGCATTATGCACGTCTTTTACCGCCCAGAAGAGAATGGAAACATATTGAAAACAAATCTCATTAGATAGGTTTTCGTTCAAAAGACCAAAAAGTGAAACAGATGAGAATATAACTAACAATAAGAGTGATAATTAAATAAACAGTGTTAAGTTTAAGTTGAAAGTTAACAAAACAGATTATTGTCTTGCAAATACATGATTTCTTGTATTCATTGAAAAACATGGAATTAATCTATATCATTGTTGATTTTGTCACCAAGTGTGCCCCTCATGTTTAAAGTTGAGAAAATGCTCTGCCTCAACCACCTCCACTTCTATTGGCTGTAATAATCCATTGCTAAAATTAGACAGCTAAATAATATCCTTCTTTGACGTAGTAACACTTTTTCTTTGCGTTTATCATGCACTGCTACATGTAGGTGATACTCAAGTATTTATTATTTAGAAAACCTGATTATTTCCCAAATTCTCAGATTTCATTTTTTCCAGGTCAGAAATTAACTTGATATCAGTGATTGTAAATGGGATTTATTCGATTGACATTCAAGTTGATTGATGTACGAGTTTGATCACAGCATGAATTAAAGTCACGCCTTGAGGTTCAACTATATTGTTTACAGAAGGAATACTGACCCTCACACTTTGCATATTGTCAGATAAAATAACATTATTGATTAAATATTTTATCACTATGTTTATTAGGCTAAGAACCATTAATATAGTAAAATAACGAATAATACAAGAGGAATTGCTTTCTCACGATATTGTACTGATTACTCCAAACTTAACGTGGCTTGGTGTAATAAATCACATACCTGTGTTTACAGTTTGTGTGTGAAAAAGGGTCTACAAGGTACAAGGAAACCCTCTTTATTTAGCTTGACTGCCCCGACATAGCAACAACTTTGCATGAGACTCCAGAGCAATAAGAAGACCACTAGCTTGTAAATATATATTTATATGTGTAATTGTTAGAAAACAGTTTTATTATGAAGTACTGACTAGAGTTATACGAGCATTAAATAATAATAGAATAATTGTGCACATAGTTATTACACATGACGATGTCTCATGGCACACAGAACTCCAGAGTACTGACCATAATAAAATATACTGGCATTACAAAATAATACAATAATTGTGCGCTTAGTTATTACACATGGCAATGTCTCATGGCACGCAGAACTCTAGAGTACTGGTCATAATGAAATATACTGGCACTAAATAATAATAGAATAATAGTGCACATAGTTATTACCTATGACAATCTTTCATGGCACACATACATGTAACTCCAGAGTACTAGCAATAATAAAATATACTGGCATTAAAAAATAGAATAATTATGCACATAGTTATTACATATTACAACATCTCATGGCACACAGAACTCCAGAGTACTAGCCATCATAAAATATACTGGCATTAAAAAATAGAATAATTATGCACATAGTTATTTTATATTACAACATCTCATGGCACAAAGAACTCCAGAGTACTAGCCATAATAAAATATACTGGCATTGAATAATAATAGAATAATTGTGCACATAGTTATTACACATAATGATCTCTCATGACCCACAGAACTGCCAGGGTACTAGTAATTATTATACTTCATAACTGTAGCACTTGAGCAATAATTAGGCTTATGATTTTCATCAGCCAGAGAGCTCTCCAAAGTCCCAATCTCATAAAGATTGAGTGATCAAAAAAAACTTGCTTTGGCAACAATTTGAACAAAGCTGTGACCGGATGCGGTCACCTAATAAGATAGAAGATGAAGAGAGTGTGAGCCAGAAGTTGACACAATTATTTGATTAGGAAGCAGAGTTGAGGTGATAGGGGACATCAGTGACTCTGATCTGGTGTTTTTATTAAAGCCGATGCAAGGATGCTGGTTATTGTTAAGATTTCACATTGAAAGCATCTCAGAGTGTTCCTAAATTAGCTCATTCAAAATAATAAACATAACTATTCTCTAGTTAATTATTTTAACTTTTGTTAGTCATAACTAGTTTAGTATGTTCATGTTTATGCTGTACTACAGAGAGCTGGAGTAGAATACTGGAATAGTCTAATGAATTATAGAGAAGTATCTGTCACACCTGAAGATGGTCAGACCAGAGACTGTGTGAGTTTGATCCGTTCAACTTGGTTATGGATGAATATAGTTGGTGTATTCCTTCAGATATTTCCTGAATGCTTTCTGGAAAAAACTGAAACAACAGCATCGGTTTCCCACAGTGCAATAAATCATAAATATATAGTGACAGAAAAAATTAAAAGATTTAATCCATATCGTCCTATAAAGAACTCTGTATTAAAAGCACTCAAATGTGTACCTATTAAATTTAAGTCAACAGTTACAATATGTAGTACCACTTTTGCTTCTAGTAAGGTGATATTTTGAAATATATGCACACCCTTGGGCATTGGGGTCATAAACTGGCACAGGAAAACCATACATTGTATTATACTACAGTACAGACTATTATTATAGATACATAAAACATAAACTCACCGTGTCTATGGTATACATATGCTTAGCAAAGGTATGCTAGCTTCTTCAGAAATGACCAGCTGACCTCTGACCTCCTTGATCATAGAGTAGCATAAGGCATAGATTATGGTCTATGGTCCTCTATGGTCGAGTAGGGGAAAAGAGTAGAAAAGAGTAGATGTGTTAAAACATCAAGGATAATGACTCACAGTCTATATTTCACAGGAAGAATATCCTGCTTCATATACACTATGTTTCCATGATGCGCAGTGCTTCGGAGTTGGGCCCTCTCCGAATCATGGAAACGGCGCCTTCGCACTGAAATCACTGCGCACTGATCAGTGCGAAGCCAGTGCAAATTCGCAGCAAGGAAACAGCGACTGCGCAGTGGCTGCGCATAGCTCTCATGCCGTGGAGACAGATTTTTCAATGGCCATAAACTAGTACAAAGGTTGTTCTGCTAATCTTGTTTTTTCACTATTCTTTCGATCTTCTTTCACATAAATTTAATTATAGTCTGCATTTACGAGGATGATAAGGTGATTACTTTCCTGGACTTTGTTATCGATGCCAACACTTCGAAAAATAGGTGGCAAGTCCTAAATTAACGTTTAAATAATATATTACTTAAAAATACTTATTAAAAATATATTACTATGTAAAAAGTGGGTTAAGGTTTGTAAAACCTTGTGAATGTGTATTGTAAATAAAAGTATAATGACGACAGAATAATAAAAAAGACTGTTTATGACGTTCGGTATCCGTGCTCGATTCTATTTCTCCATCAGGCGATTTGATTTATACAATTTCTCTTCTCTGGGTAATTTGCGGTATTTGCTGAAAACCACTGCGCAGCATGGAAACGTACAATCCCCTCGACTTCGGAGGGGGCTGTTTCGCAGTACTGCGCACCATGGAAACATAGTGATATACAGCTTCTTAGTATGCCTAATTTAAATCCTTATACAGTCATCACCTTTATACAGTTAACACCCTTGACCTTAAATATAATTCAATCGATTCACAGAACGCTTGAAATTATTTCACTAAAATGTCACCAGCTTCAAATTATGCAAGTTTAAGAAACCGCTCAAGATTAAACTAATAAAGAAATATCAACAGAAATATAATATGTATTTATGAACAACAACTATGAACAAATCAGGACTCACTTTTTGTCAGTGACTAGGCCGTCACTAGGGTGTCCATGAACTGTGTGGTTATATCTCCATTCCTGTCTGATATTGGCGTGTATGACTTGCAAGAATACATTTCTGATACAACATAGAGTCAAACATCAATAACTCAACCTTAAAAGAACTGACTGAAAGTGTTTGGGCTATCAGAGCATTCAAGTTATCCACACACTGTCACGAGTGTATGTATTTATCAGTTGATACAGGCATATACACCAGCAAGATAGAAATACAGTAGAAAATAGTTTGTGATAATTTAAGACCACTGCAACATTTGAGTTTATGACCTGCAAGAATAAGTTTATAATCTAACATATTTGCCTTTAAAATAAAATTGATAGAACGTTCTAGTGCACCAAAAGTTCTAACACTTGAAGCAGGTTTTGTTTTTATTGTATTTTGGGAAAAAGAGACAGACTAAAAATTGTGTGTGCTGCAATATTATAAAGATATACTAGTAACTCAATTATTAAAATGGCACACTAGTAATGCTGGTACATTATTCGAAAACTAGTAAGTTTGCTACTAAAATGGTACACCAATATTTCCAACATTGTAATTGTACACTAATAAGTATACTACTATAATGGTACACTAATAACACACCTATTATATAATGGTCAATTATTACTCAACTGATATAATGGTCCACTAATAACTCTACAACTATAACGGTACACTAACAACTCTTCTACTAAAATGGTACACTAATACCTCTACTGTTATAACGGTATTTATAACTGAGTAAAATGTATCTCAAAATAAAATAAAATTGGCAAAGGATATGGTGTTGAGGATTCATGAAATTACCAGCTGCGCTACCCGGCCGCGTTGCCCGAGTAATAAAAAATCTGGACAGAAAATTGATTTGTATTTAATTTATAACAACGTTTTCCATTCTAACTTTCCAACTACATATCATGAGAGAAGTGTTTTGTGTAGTTGAAATAAATTAAGAGAAAAACAAAAACAACTGTAAAGGTTTTAAAACTTTGTCAAACAACTGTAACATTCAAGCTATTAGCCTGCCACATTGCCAATGAAAAATTCCAGTAATCTGCCAGGCTTCTAATGACAGTACTCCATGGTTTTGCGTCAGCATTGTTGTTTAGCTACAATTATTCTAATAATATCTATAGCCAGAATGCCTTCAGACATGCCGACATACTTTGATAATTATATATACAGATAAGGAAAGTAAAATATGCTGAAATTTTTCCTTGAGCAGTGAAACTTCTCTGCTCATTCAACATGAAAACTTGGGCTTCAGTCTGTTAGGTGTATAGTTTATATTATAGTATCAGATAGGTGCGATAACTAATTATAGCCTCAGGATGTGTGTCCTTGACCTCGCAGATCACATACTTCAGGACTATCTAGTTTGATAAGGCTGATGCTGGTGTCAATCAGTAAAGTAGACATTCTTCCAGGTGCGGAAGGAGGGAGCTACCAACAGGACAAGACTGTGCCCTGTACTCACACATAAATATTGCCCAGTTAAAAAGAATCTTTTATGAGATTATAAGGGAGCAGACAATTCTGAAATCATCTCAAAATGTTGCAGGTATGAATGAATGTCAAATTGAAGCTGATCAAGTGAGGTAAAAAGTCCAGAATAAACCTCAAAATACAATAGACACTTCTATAACATAAGCTTCCTATTATAAAAATTCCAATTAATGTAAAGTTTTTGCTGTGTATTATGTAACACTATTACATGTATAGCAATGGTCAAATTGGTGCAGGGTCTCAAAATCGATTTAAATAATGAGAATTTGTTAGTTAGCCTTTAAAATATTGCTTACTCTCTTCCCCCAATTTAGAGAGAAAATGATGTATAAGGATATGTATCCCTATTAGATGCACTAGCATCCTGTTAGTCTAGTTTGACAGAAGAGATCACCAGGTGTGTCAACAATGTGTAGAGAATAAGTAACTGCAAAGTTATTCAGAAATACACAAAGGTAGCCATTTATGCAGGTGTTACAATGTACGTCTACCACACTGAACCTCATGACTTAGAGTCACGGTAAAAGTGATGTTTTATCCTAACCTCTCAGGCTTGGCTGGACAGACAGATGGAGATACATTACTCTTATTACGGTAAAGATAGTTTTTGCATTATTTAATTTTAGACCAATTTTTCTTTGCAGCATAAATATCGATGTATGGAAAAAGGGAAAAATTGATTTAAATTAACACGGAAATTAGCACTCTCTTCACCTTAACAAAAACTGCTATAATTGTGAATCCTGAACCAGGAGAAGATGATTAGTTGGCAGAGAAAAGTTGTAGATACAATTCAATAGTGCCACAGCTACTGTACAGTCATTAAATTGAAGAGCTAAGTTTCATTTTAACTTTTTTCATGATTATCTCCTGGGTGAAAATAATTGCAAAGCTCATCGGTCACTCAATCAAAAAGCAAAAAGTTATTCAGAGAAAATGAAGTTTCAGTTCCTTAATCAATAATAATAAAACAAAGCAGTGCTCAAAGTTAATAAATAAACACATTAATGACATTGTTAAATATTCCGCTACTCAGAATATAACACCTAGTAGTGATGCACTTGTGAAGGTAATAAGATGACAAATTTCAGAGCAAGCGGTAGCAAGTAGACCACAGGAGTGTAGTGAGAGAAAATAAAAGGGTGATGATATGGAACTTGTTTACACTCATGAATAGCACGCATTAAACATAAGATTATTCTGGTTTCATATAAAAACCAAAAAAATAACTGTAATGTGAATTTGGTTGCAAGTCAACCTTTGAGGAGCAGGTATTACCAAGTAGATCACAGGAGTGTAGTGAGAGAGAATAAAAGGGATGGTGATATGAAATTTGTTTACACTCATTAATAGCGAGCATTAAAAATATGATTGAGTACCTAGATGAGTACAAGATACGTACCTGGTAGGCTTTTGACAACTGAGAGCAGGTGAGCTCATTTGTGTCTATGTCAACAGGATAATGTCAGTGAAAACTATGCCCCTCATAACGTAACTGGTGTAACAAGCAACAACAATATGCATATTAAAGAAGAATAATAATGACAATTATCAGCTATTTCATTTTGATTCAGGGTTGTCTCACCTTGTTAGAGGGTGCACTACAGTCAAACCTCAGTATTCAACAATAAGGTACTGTGCTGAGTATCTGCATCAACTCACACCCAACGGTGCTCGTACCCAGTATAGATGAATGAACAAATATTGAAGCAGTTGGTATGTAGCCTCAATATTCTATTGTTTTTTGTGATTATTTTATCAACAAATTCCTAGTCTACTGGTTGTTTCGATCAATGTTGGATTGCTGGTCTTCTTTTCCAGCTTTATCCCCGGTTGTTGGTGCTCTACAATGTGCCAAACAAGGAGCTCGAGGCCAGAATTCCAGCGGAGGGAGACAAGCTGTACGTGGCCGGCAGGCATATGTGCAATCTGATACTGATGCTGGCTGGAGTGAGGTTATTGCAGACCTGGTTGACGGTAAGAGCTATGAGCTTGCTGATGATGTGCCAGATTTTACAGTGCGGCAGCCTGGTACTACCGACATACCTGATGATCGTGTTACCTCTCTCCAGTTCATCAAATGAATGATGCTGTGATGAATAGTTCTTCGAACTATTCATCACAATGGCATCGATTTCAATTCTGGTTTGAAAAACACAGTACTGAACTATGGCAAAACTTTTACAAATTTTTTGGATTTTCAGGTGTAAAGTCTTTGGTCACATTATTGAAAATGACTTGAATAGCATGAGTTTTTAGGAAGGTACCTTGTGAGAAGGTCATCATGAGAAGGTACATTGTGCTCGGAATAAACTTGGGAATAGTGAAAAAGAAAACCACCCATGACTACTGGAGAAAAAAGTTCCATAATATGGACAGACCATTATTTCGGTATGCGACCTCACATTAAATTTACATTTGTACTTGTTACAGATATCGTTACAGATTGTATGCAGATATTTTGAAATTAGGTATTTATAACTATCATTAGTTATTTTTAATCAGGTGTCATGAATTGAATGTGAACAAGAGACTACAGGCAGTTGTGGTATTCACATGTATATCTGCACAGTGCTGTTTTTTTTAAATATATGATAAATTTTGTGTAAAAGCTGAGTCAAACTTGACACAAAATTGCAAGTCAATAAACCTTAAAATTTAGAAAAACAGCGTGCTATTTGAATTGGTGTTAGACACACGGAGAGATTTCAATGAAAATAAAACCATTATTGGTGTAGGTGAAGAAATTGCTTAGGCTCTTGTGTAAACATGGATTTAGTCCCTTTAGCATGTGCATTTAAAATCTCAAATTTTGAAGGTCAATTTTGGGCGCAGTTTAGTGTCATCGTTCAATTAGAAATTCAAGTTTTATCTATAGCTGCATGCAAACATAGACATAATCGTTCTGTTAGGTCATGGTATGTTTTGCAGGGATACGACAAGCTATGGCCGGTTTGTCTTAATTCATAGTTTTTTCATCTATGCAACAGTTAACGGCAACCTTGACAAATAGAGCAAAGCTTGTATCTCTGGTGCAAGGTGCGAAATCTTCTTGACCCACTAAATTGTTGATTCAAGCAATATTTCCATTCCTAACAGCTTGTTTCTATTGATGAGAGCATGATAGGCCTGCGCTGCAAAAACATTTATATATAAGTAACATTTAATATGTTACCAACCAAAGACTTGGTAACATATTTAAATAGGTTTATATGTGTTTTGCATCATTATTATACTTAATTGAGTCTAAACAAAGATGGTTCAATTTGTTGAAGAGATTTTGGTACAAGGGTTTGAGTCAAGCCGTTAACGGATAATTTTTCAGGAGTTGTGTGCACATATGCATTTATCATAAGTCTACCAATCAATCGCTTTGCTTGTAGTTGGTTGTGGGAGTATTTGCCAAATAAGCGCAGCTCAAGATTGACCAAAAAGAAATTCCAGCTGCACGATATTGAGACAGGTTATGTGATGCACATAGAGCTTTATTCCGCAAAAACTTTGACATTCAATCTGAAGAGGGCCAAGCGATCCCAGTTGTCAAACACTTAATGCCTAGTTGTAACATGTATAATAAAGGCTATCATCTGGTAACCGTTAATTATTGCATAAAGCCTTCACTCGCAAAATATCTGTTTGCCCAATATACTATGCTGTTCGACTGTTCAACTAAACTCTAGAAGCTACCCAAAATCATTAGGTAACGCCTGCCTACAATTTCAAGACTCAAAGTATATAAAGTGTGGCTCTGGCATTATCCTAGCTTGTGCTTATCATGATAAACCATCCTAGAGCAAGCCTGTGTTGCTGCTTTCTACTGGCACAAAACCCTTCACCCACCTTACTTCTCACAGGGCTCCTAATCGGAACAAACCTACTATGGTTTTGCTTTACAATAAAGGTATGGGTGGGGTAGACATAAGCGATAAGAAAGTTTATCATATTGCCACCAAACGTGCAACACACAGATATTGGGTAAAAGTTGTCTGGAACTTGATAGACATAACGCTTCGTAGCTGCCACAAACTTTTTACGCTGAAAAACTTTGACACTAAGATGGACATCACCGACTAAGTGTTCAAAATAGGTATGCCTTTAGTGAGCCCTTAGTTGATAACAAAGAAGAACAGGACACTGTTGATGACCATGAACTAACTCAGGTTCTCAGAAAATTGGAATACGATGGCGTTGTGTGCTTCAATTGGTCTGCCAAAATTTGCAAGCCTTTCCGGGCCTCATGTGCAGCATGCAAAATGGACTGCCATTTAGGCTGCTATGAGAACTTCAATCATAAGCTCTAATTACTTTAATTATTATTAATTATATTAAAACTGTATTAATTAATTGTAACATCAGTTTACTGTAGCTCTCTGTTTCCGTTCATCTTGTTCAGTCTGCATAATCAAATATTGGTAGTTTATTTTCTCTCCTTATTTTTACCTTCATTGTTTTAAATTAAAACTGCAATAAAAGAAAAAATAATGAAGGTAATCCTTAGAAGTTTTGTGCAGATATTTTTCATACATATTTTCACATGATTTTGTAAAGAGACTTCAAACAGAGGGGCAATACCTTTGCCTACAACTCCTGAAATCATAAAAAATCATCTTCAAGAAATCATCTCACTATGATGTATGGTCAAAGATAATGTATCTAATACATTTTTACAACCTAAATTATGGTCTAGTTGGGTTCTTCACTTTGTTAGCTTTTAGAAAATGTATGTATTGCCAAAGTTTAATTGACAACAATTTGAATTATTGGGACTAGCCACATGCCTCAATTATCCCTGAAATACATGTAGATGGTCATTTGACCAACTTTCATGGTTGGTATATGGTTAAAAACTGAACATTAAAAGTTATGAAACCTTTGCTGATGGAAATACAACAGAACTAGCCAAAAGCCCCAAAAACTACAAAACTCAAAACTGAAAAGTTGAAACATATAGTTCTACTATTGGGCACCAAGGCTAACTCTCAACCCATATATAAGAATGCATATTCACTCATGTACTTCACTCTTTCCATACGGCTTCATCATGGCAGGCAGACATGTCAGCAGATTAAGTAGAAGAGTCCAATTTCGGAGAACAAAGAGGGTGACTATATTTTAAGTCTCTAGAAATTACTTTTATAAGTTTATGAGTGCAGTCTAGAGTGCAACTTATTATATATTTTTTCTTGTTATTTAAAAAGTCATAAGGTATTGGGAAAACACCCTTCGCACAGCTTAGGAATTTCTTTTCTAAGATAATAGTCTTTGACTCTCATATCTAGGAAGGTCTTTTATAGGGTCTTGATTACATTAATCAACAACACATAGGTTAAGCAGTCATTTATCAATATTGTTCCTAATCCGAGAAGTTAGTATTAACAATTAAGCAGTGCATCTGCGTCCTATAATAAACTTGAGCCGCTCCTAACAGTTGTGAGATTACTTGGTAGAGTAATCCAATACTATCCATAATCAACACAACAATATATTATTCCTTTTTTCTCTTTTCAGTTCATGATCATTCTTTTAAATGAGCTAATTTAGTAACACTTTGAGATGCTTCCAATGTAAAAACTTATTGTTAACAGCTAACAAAAACAAATTCGTCAGTTTTTTTGGACGTCATCACCCTGTTTGCACATGCGCTCATCCATGAAAGAACTGCTATCTTTCTAGAAAACAATCATCATTTTCTTGATTAATAGTATTTTTCCGTGTTGTTTTAATACAGAAATAAAAAAAATTGCAAACAAAAGCATTGTTTGCAATAACTAATTGCAGAAGCTTCAAGTTTTTAGCGATAAAGTTGTCCATAAAGATGGCAGACAACGATAGAATGACGTCACAAAAAACAAAGGATATCCTTGCTTCAGCTTTTATAAAAAACACCAGATCAGAGTTCTTGATCAGCTCTTTAATCTCAACGCTCTTTCTTAATGAAATAATGTCATCAACTTCTTACTCACACACTATCCAACTTTCGACCAATCAGTATCTTTAGGGGACCGCATCTGACTACAGCTCTGTTCAAAACATTTCCAAAGCAAGTTTATAATCATTATCACTAAATCCTAGTGAGATTTGGACGTTGGGGATATTCCTGGCTGATGGAAATCATAAGCCTAAAAGTTGTTCAAGTTTTGCAGTGGTAGTTTTTATTGTATTGTAGTTATGAAACATTGTTATTATTATTGTTCTGCTGCATGGCACTTGTAGTAGTACTTCAGTCATCCCTTGATAATCTATTGGCTTTTAACCAATGGAGATCTTCATATCTGGTGACAAGTGAAAAATAAACGCTTGCTAAAAATTGCTTCATTTTAACTTTTCGATTTTTTTTTGTAACAAAAACTGATAGTTGTTCTAAGTAATGCTTAAACTTAATATTTTTTTCAAAACTCACTTTACATATGTAAAAAATTTCATATGCTGAGATTTTCTATACTTGAAGGTTGACTTGCAACAAAATTCACATTACAGTTATTTGGTATCAAAAGATTCACCATATCTTACTCTGTTGTGTTGTAGGTGCCAAATATGTGGAATTGTGATTATAAGCTCTTAAAAGCTTAACAAATTTTAAAAGCTCCTATTATAGTAAAGACTCCTATTGTTATTGTTCTTCTGCACTGAACTTGTAGTATACAAAACTTTAGACAGTAATCCGTAATTAAACTGTTTTCTAACCAATATTAATATATACTTACAGGCTAGTGGTCTTGTTATTGCTACAGAGTCTCATGCAAAGTTGTTACGATCATAGGGCAGTCCAGCTAAATACAGAGGGTTTCCTTGTATCTTGTAGACCCTCTTTCACACCTTAACTGTAAATAGAGGTACAGTGTACCCTCAGGATACGATTACCCTGATATACAACTTTATCATTATACGAAGTGGAACATATGAGATTTTCACCTCATCACACGAGTTTTGTCTTACCATACAAATTCAAAAATTGTTTTGTCTGAGTTCAAATTTGGTAGCCAATGTGCTTATTACCTATGTCGGAATAACAAAGAAACTGAACTGCGGTTTGCGGGAGACATTTTCACAACTTTCGAAACGGAGACGATGACTGACTTCTCTCAGATCAGCATTTCACGAGGAAAACTTTGTGAGAAGTACACAATTGAGAACAAATATTTACTTTAGCGTAATGCTCCTTTTAACTATGAACTTTTATTTAGCATATGTATTTAACTACAATAACTTATATTTACTTCCTTAGCTATGGGATCTTAGACCAATACAAACATTGCAAGATGAAGAAAAAAAGATTTTCATGACGACAAAGTTGGAGGTCATAAGAAATGGGAAGAAGGCCCTCGTATTATTAATATTGCTGAGGAATACTGTCACAACCAATCAAAAGTGACAACTATCATTAAGGACAACAAATTCGTCAAAACAAGCGTAAGGAGGAGCTCAAGACTGAAAAATTGGAAAAGTTGAAGGCCATGTACAGGATCAGCATTCAAAAGGTCCAACCATTTAGCGGTGGCGAGATTGTAGAAAGGACAGAAAAACCTACATCTGCAGAAAGTCATTGAGTGTTTAATTTACTGATATAGACTGGTACATGAGAGCAATGTTGTACAATGTATGTATAGTGTATGTATACCATTAATTTATCTTCGTCGTGTCGCATGTTTTTTTAAATTGTGTTCATCTCATTTTATGTTTTGGTTTTTTCATGTTTTATTTTATTTTATTTTATGTTTTACTTTCATGTTTTTGCCTGTTTTCAAATACGTAAATGCAAATCATTATACGTATGTAACTCATATATAATTAGCTACTCAAAATAGTTGAAACATCCACATTACTTTCTTGAGCTTGCTAAAGCCCTTCCCTCTAGGATGTAAATACATAAAAACTTCTGCATGTATGGTTACATTGATTCTTTTGCACATTTCATACAAGACAAACTACCATACCACCATACCACCATACTACCATACTTGATTCTTCTACAAGCGTTAGCTAGCTAGCAATTTTCTGCATTGCACCAGCACTTTATTTCACCAGCAAGCATCATCCTCAATAAGAAATCAAGTAGGCTATCTTCTACATTGCATGAAGTTAACTTGTTTCTTATAGCACTCTCTGCACTAGCCGGAAAGCGTGTTTTCCTGGCCATTTCTGTTTTTCAAGACCTTAAAGGGGTAAACTTTTCTCTTAACACCACTAAAAAAGAACAGGTTCAGACAAATTTTCTAGTATGCTAAAATAATTCCATTGCATTATTTATTAAATTTATTTTAAGTATACAGTAACATAATTATCATTGATACGTTTTTGCCTCCGGTCTACTTGCTACATGTACCAGCTCAAGTCATGTTTTTCCAACGACATGAGCAACCTGTATAGTAAATAGTTTCACTTTTTGTTAATAGCAATTAAATAATCAAGTGTGCGAGAGGCTGTCTCAGTCTTTCTTGTTAAATCTGGTTAAAAAAGGTTTTAACCAGACAATCTAAACGTCATAGTGAAAGTGAAAAAAGAAAGGGATAAAGAACAACATTTTTGTGATAAAAATTTGAAATTATAAAGCTACTAAAATACTAAAGCGGTTAAAAATGTACTAAAGCTTAGTTTCAAGTGTGATTTCAGTAAGCCAAACTTACTTGAAGTGAACTGAAAGTTTATATTAAACGTACATATTGAAGGTAAGAACTTTTTACCGTATGAACTGCATTTGGTACACACATTATAATATTGCACTTTATTGCAGATCATGACCATTAAAATACAGTAAATACCATACAGTTATTGCAAGTATCTATAGTTACTAATTATACTATTTTGTTACTTATTTTCAATATACACACATTTTTATAAAATCTTGACTGTTTTTAACAGGAGATGTTTGCATTGTGTAATTACAATGGTCTCCATAACCTTACATATGAATTTCTCACCATACCATATATATAAAAATAAAAAAATTGTTTCATCAGCACGGATACCCTGTATGGGTGGTAGTTTCTGCTCTAATGCGAGTCTCCTACCAGATACCTGGGAGTTTGAGCACTCGCCTCAAGATGTTAGCTGTTCCCAATAACGCACTTTTCTGCTACTCACCTGAGTTGATTGCTGTTGGTATTTGGCAAGCCACGTTTTATGCACCGGTGTTATTGTGCCCAGTGTCCCATTGACTACTGGGATTACAGCTGTTCTTACATTCCAGCATTTTTCAATCTCTTCTCCAAGAGGGAGATATTTCTCTACCTTTTTTTTCATTGCTGGCTATATTGTAGTCATTGGGTACTGCTATATATATTATAGTAGCCTTCTTGTTCTCCTTGTCCACCACCAAGTAACTCATATATAATTAGCTACTCTGGATAGTTGAAACATCTACATTACTTTCTAGAACTTGCTAAAGTCCTGCCCTCGAAGATGTAAATTTGTACAAACTATATATGTATATGTATATACATGTATATATATAAAAAAATTGTTTTTTTCAACGTTGGTATTTTGTTCCAGCCATAGCTATTGGAATGTAATCTTATTAATTCATCAGTCAACAATTTTTTGTCCTACTTGCATATCTTCAACTGTAGTTGCTACTGTCTGTCCTAGATCTGAGCCAGAGAAGAGAAAAAAAATCTGACGCCAAATTTTATTCGAAAATTCAGAATGAATGTGCAAACAATTTTGCATTTCACTAAAATAAATTTGGTAACTGTTTTAAACTGATGTGGAAAAACAAAAAAGGGGTCTTTAAGAAAGATGCCCAATTTGATTAATGAAAGCAACGGTTACGCACCTTTCATTGAGTTTATATTCAATTCTCTGATGTGTGATCGACAAAAATAAATTAGGGTGGTAGAAAGAAAGTGCCATTAAAACAGAACTAAAATATCTAAAACTCCACAAATACTTCTATGTGCTATAATTGAACTAGAAGATGCATTTTTTATCAGCGTAGTCATTGATCCGGTTGATCATGTTTTGATTTATGCTCGGTAAGCGGAGGTAAGAACAGAGTTGAGGAGGGACATAAAAGGCTTCATGCCATTCACTCGCGGGTATGACAAAGACTCCTTCATCTAGTTCATGTTTTCTTGAACAGTAAGAATTAACTTCTCGGTTCAAATCCTTAAAATTTTTTACCTGCAAAAAAAAACAGAATGGCTGAAATAGAAAGTGACAGACCAAGTAACCTTTTTATAGCCACATTATGAATTTAAGCATTATTTTGACTTTTGAGCAGTACTTTGAGCAGTGAGAAGTGATTTGACTTGTCATTTATATTGTCACTTGCCGGTGGCATGATGATCTATTGATGATCTATTGATGATCTATTGATGGCTTATTGCTGACATCATGACGTACTGCTGTCAATATTACCTATCGCTGACATTATGACCTAATGCTGAGAATACGACCTATTGCTGACATTGTAACCTATCGCTGACATTATGACCTTTTGCTGACATTATGACCTTTTGCTGACCTTATGACCTATTGCTGACATTATGGCCTATTGCTGAAACTATGACCTATTGCTGACATTGCCACCTATGGCTGAAGTAATGGCCTATTTCTGACATTTAAACCTATCGCTGCCATAATGACCGATTTCCGACATTATACCCCATATTTAATGTTATGAACTACCGCTGATATCATGACCTATTGCTACCATTATGGCTTTTTGTTGATATATCGACCTAAACAAAATATATATTTACATATACTATTGTATTGGCAATTACTTCATTTCATTCAAAAAATTGTATCATCACCGAAATACCGAATCATCTTTTAATGTAATCGTAGCAAAACCGACTCCATTTAGCTATTACATGCTAATTAATTCACTTTTATATCTAAACCTTTTTCTGATCGTTTTATTTTTTAAAATTTATTTGTCCTAAGTGAAACATTTTATTCATGATAAAAGGAGATATGTGTTTAAAAGTTGTTTGAAAACTTTGTAAACCTTTACAGCTGTTTTCATTTTTGATTATATTATTTCAACTAAACACTTTTCTCATGATATTTAGTTTAAAAGTTAGAATGGCAAATGCTGTTATATGTTAAATACAAATCACTTTTCTGACTAAAGACTGTTTTATTACCCGGGCAACGCCAGGTAGCACAGCTTTTGTATATACAAAGAGCTCGCTGTTGTAAATATATTTGTTACTTATATCTTGATATTGTAAATATGGTGTATTGATGTATGTAACCACTTGGTAGTAACCTCTGAACGTTTTTGGACAGAAATAAATACTAAATTCTCACCATCACAATACGCTAACTTGTTGAATAATACAATACGCTGACAGAGTTATAAATGCCCGTGACAATTGCACATTCCTTTCATAACCATATAAGCAAGAAAACATATATTACACTACTTGAGTTCCAATCAGTTGGCACTACTGGTCACCCCATTTAGTTTTTCAAGTTCAATCATAAAAAACTACAGGAGTAAGTAACTCCTAATAAATGCTCACCTCTTCCCAGAAGTGCTGTTCTTTGAGCTCTGGATAGTTCCACCATGTTCGGTTCATGCTGTCATAAAAAAGTTTATCTCCTAGGTTCACTTCTTTAGAAAGAATCCTTTCTATTGATTTTTTTGATAGCTCTCCTTTTGAATTTAGATTTAACCCGTAGGACTTGTAGAAAATATCAAGGTAGGCCCAGTTGAACTTTCTCTTCAGCAGAACTAGTGAAGCGTCTAGCTGGTCATAGAGCATTATAACATTGGCTCTGGGAACAAAATGAAAGCACAACTAGTTACATTGTCAAAAATGATATTTGAGCGTAGTAAGAGTTGATATTTGGGATATTTGCATAGTAACAAAGAGAAAAAATTGTTTAGTGGTCAGTAGATACGCATGTGAAGCAAGTACGCTAATGTTTGTTTGCGATGTTAGATGAGAACTATTTGTTTATAAGAAACATCAGCTGATGTATGATGACTAATACTATTTGTGTATTATTTATACTTCTGCTTTCCTACATTTTTTTGCTTATTATATGAGTGGTTTTCCCTTTTCTTATTGTAACATTTTGTTTAAAAGTTTAAAAGGCATATTCCGGGTTGGCGGAATGTCACTCGCTCTTACGAATGAGAAAAAAAGGTGGCTAGCAGTTAATGTAAATATAGCTACAACTGGCCACACATCTCCCAATGAAGTTTGGTGTTTGAAATAGTTTTAATAATCATTTAGTATTATTTGAGCTGCAAAAAGGAATTTAGTAAATAAAAGCCCATCGTATCCACTATATTTTGTAACTGTGCTCATTGTTAACAAAATAAGGTATTCAAATGCTGTCTCAACAAACACTCACATACTCCGCGCGTTTTCGATCAACTTAAATCAACTTTTTGACTTCTTATCTATGAGGAGTTTTGTGAACTGGTTAAAAATAAATAAACCCCCAAAAATCATTAGCAAATGAGAGAAGTCTGACACTTTACGATGATTTTAAATGGTTGTAATGTGTCAGACTGCTAAACCGATTGTCAAGAGTTTGAGACAAGTACTGCAGAGCAGCTATTTATCCTGCTACACACCTTCTCCCACTACAGACCTTGCTATCACTTCTAACCTTGCTACAGAAGAATAGACACGGGTCTCATTATAGAAAATACTGGTAAAGGTTGAGCTGACAAATAACTCCGAGTTTATGGCTCTCTGACAAGTTTCTCTGCTATGTCAAGTGTTTTGGAATGTTGAGCTTTTCTTTTTTATAGTTTGCTATCAGATTATTGTCAGCATTTATACAGCTTATGTTTGACTTGTAACGTTTGTTTTGCTGTTGCAAGGCTTCGAGTGATGTGATAATTAAAGGATAGAAAATAAAATATATGCTTAATATTGTAGGTATTTTGACATTTTCAAATTTATTTGTTATCTGCTCCATTAGCTCAAAAACTAAAATGCTTTATTTAGTACATGTACTTGCTGTGTTGTAAATATAATTATTTCATGTTTATGGGTCCTTTTACTAAAATTAAAACTTTTTTTCATGTTGTTCAGCATTAAAGAGTCATAGAGAACCTTAGATAATTTTATTTTATATGTTGTTTAAATCTTTCAGCAGGTGCAATTATATATTTTACTTTCAGTATGTTAATCACAGTGTAATTACCATTACAAAGAAAGGAGTTGTCTTATCATGAATAAAGAGCTCGAAAGAAGATATATGCGTGAAATGGTGTCTCGAGTTGTTATTGTCGCGATGGTTGATATCTGCTACTACGTTCAAGTTGCAGTGTTTTGCATCTCTATTTTGTCAATCCTTTTGCAATGAGACAATGTACTTTGCTTGTCACAAGAGAACTTTTGATTAACTCAAACGTTTTAATTGCGATCCATTTTTTATTAACTTCAATATTGAAATATTCTGGCAATCAAATCACCTCAAACATCAAAAACTATTGCAAATTACAAAAAAATACCGATACTTCCTGACAAACTTTATCAAACCTTTGTACAAAATTAAAAGCTCTTGTGAAATTTACAATTATTTTCAAGTTTGTGTTTAGTAAGATAAACTTATTTAAGTTAACTTTGGAGTTGATGTTCTGTAGCATCATAATAGTTTGTGTTGAAATCTGTGCTATTAAGTCTCTCCTACACCGTCATTATACACTACCGTCTGTCTCTAAGGTAAGAGCTCCATACAGTATTGTACATAATAATGTTACATTTTATTGCAGACTGGAACCACTGAATAGGTAATTGTTAATTTTTAAGCATCAGTGATAAATTGAAACAAATGAAAACAAATTTATTCCTCTAATAGTATCCTATGTTTCGGTGGTTTTCAGAGAGTGGAATGAATCAATTTGTATTTAGTTATGTTATATGGGAAAATTTAATTGGAGATACAAGACAATTGAAAATAGAAAACAAGAGAAAACCGTATAATGATGTTAGAGGCAAGAGATTGCCTTGTGAGTGTTGTTCTGTCAAATAGTGCTTTCTGTTCTACTAACATCAAAATGATTGCTAAAATATTATGATTATATATAGTTATAAGTAACTAATATGCCAACAGTAGTGTGTACCATGACAGATGGCCAAGTGTAACAAGTCTGTGCACAATTATTCATATATGCAAAGGTGGTTAGGTGATTGAGCAGTGCCAATGGTAGTTTGCTTGTCTTTGAATCTGAATATCTGGGTTTAATCTTTAGTCCCGAAAGACAGACGAATGCTGCTCTTATTTTAGTAAAAATGTAATTTCAAAATGCTGTCAGTTAACTTTTACACATTGTGATAAAGAGGTCTCCAGCAAAGGCTTTTATATAGTTTAGGCTAACTTACTGTTTAATGAGGGATGCAATAAAGCTAGTTATAGCTGCGGTGTTATTCCTGTCAGCATAGTTGAAGCCATACCACTGTAGCTGACCAAGATGAAAATATGCATTAGGAAGTCCTTGGGCTGGTCGAGTTGCAAAGAGCAAACTATCATTAGTAGCTACTTCCTCAGGTTTCTGAAAAATAATTCAGTTTTTGGTTGGTAGGTAAAAATTATACAGTTTAGACTAGAAACAACGAAAAAAAATTTAAATTTGGTTAAAATTGTATTTCAGCCTTTTTCTTTTAACCACAGTTTTTTCAGAATTTGTAGTTTTGTGCGTTTGTGACATCAAAGAATGCTACAAAATCTATTAACTAAATTTTGAAAAAATAGTCCTCGTGATAATGGGGCTGCTAACAAATAAAATTCTAAAAACAAAACATTTTGACTAAAAAATGCGGTAGCTTTGTTAAAAATATAGGCAACCTAACACAAGAGATGGTCTTTACAGAAAAAAGGTAGTTTTAGCACAATGATAACTAGTTTTTCAAAATAGAGAAAGTCTTACCAGAGGCCCAGGTTTGGTGTAATGAAGTTGTTTTCTAAACTCGCTGGGATTAGGATTCGTAAAAAATCTGACAGCTGATTTAAACCAGGAAATTGGTTCCCTGACGAGTGCTATGTGTTTGTAACCAGGCTTCATAAGCTTCTGCAAAATGCTCTTGTTGTAAAAAGCATGGTTTACCAGTGCATCCGCTTTTTCTTCCTTTTTTGGTCCAATTGTCCAACCTAAGATAAATATAGCTGTTTTTAAATGAGGTCTAAACGATGCTATCAAATACTTACTAAGCATTCTACTGACATCAGCAAAGATGGGTTATCTTTGATTTTTTGCAGCTGTTAGTCTAAATTCAAATTCCACTTGAATTTAAAAATGTTCTTCCACACAATTTTAGTTTATTTTGTCAAAAAGTACCATTGTTCATCATTTACAATTGCTTTTGATGTTACAGATTGTTTGACTGACAAGATGTTTTAGGAATAAAATCGAAAAAACTTCATCATGATTAAAAAGCTCAGATCAATAAAAAGTGTGATTATGATGCTTATATTTGCCGAGACTGACAGAATGGAGACACATAATGCTGCAGCTTGAACACAATAGCCAATGTTAGCTATCGGCGGATGATAACAATTATTGACATCAACTTGCACAGGAGTTTTAACGGCAACAAAGTTTTAATTGTTTTGGTCGATTTTAATTGTGAAACATTTTGGCAGTCAGATAATCTCAATCATCAAAAGCAATTGCAACTAGTAGCAAAATAATGATACATTCTGATAAACTCAATTATGACTTTTACAGTTTTCTCTTTAAATAGATTCAAAATCTATCAAGCGGTCCTTGAAAAATAGCCTCAGTTCTTCGTGAGATGCACTCATTTTAATAAAGTGAAATTTTGCATTGGGAGATCATTGTTACAGCGGAGAAGAAAACATAGGATATCTACAAGACGCTTGATTACCTTGAAACAGCATTGTTTTAAAGTTATATGATCATTGCGTAACTAAATACTATTTCTGCTGCATTATTTGACTTTCACACAGTAAAACATGTAAAGTAAGCTTTAATACTCCTGTGCTGTTAGTAGTTGTGTTCTCATGCAGATGTTTTTTAGTCTTAGCTCTCATCTATACTTTATCAATAATTGCAGAGTGATTGAATAACGTTTGTCTTATGAACTTTTATTCTTGGGAATTATATTTTTTGTGTATTCAAAGTTTGCACTTTCCCTGAGTAGATTAAAAGTGGGTGCCTACTGCCACACAGTCCACTGAGTAGGACATACTTGTTCTGTACACCCAGCAACAAATTTTATTAAAACAGAAACACATATGAAACATCAACTCAAATATCAGTGAGGCAGGTGAACTCTTGAAGACCTTTTTGATGTTTTTTTATTATCAGTCAGTTTTAGTTTTAAAATTGGCACAACAAACTAGATAGCTTATAGATCAATAGAATTAAAATGTTATAACAGCTATAGGTCTGCCAATTGAAAAAACGGAATCAAAAAGCTAAATGTAATTGCCGATTAGAAATGCTTGGATGATGCTATCGGAAAACTCATTTTGAGAATTTTTCAATCCATAGGAGAGGATAACTCCATTTGTGCATCATGAGCATCACACTTGGTGTCTGTTAAGTAGATTCACAAAAAGTACAACAAATCGCAAGGCTAGTCAAATTAATGCCAAATTGAACATTCAGAATAAAAAAAATATTTCGAAATCAACAATAATACAATAAATAGTGTAATAAAGATTTCATGAATTTTTAGTTGGTATATTTGATAGCAGATTTTTTAATAGGGAGTATTTGCATTACTTAACATTGCATCAGCAAATAAAAATATACCAGATGCTTGGAAATATAAACTATATTTTTTCAACTTTAATTGGACACAAATTGGCAGCTCTTTTTCAATGTACCTTAATGTCAACTTTTTTCAAAGGAGGCATAAATAGAAATCTCTTCAATCCCCTTGATGTGGACTTTATTTTGTGGAAGTAAAATGAACAGAACTGAATCAGTGAAGTAGAATTCGAGAAGTTCCCAGTTCTGTTTATTATTGATGTTTTTGTGTTTCTCCTGCTACATGAACATTATTCTGATGTCTGTTGCCACAACTATGCTTTTTGCCATGTAATTGTTGAATACTTATATTGTAACTTCAGTCTTTGAGTTTATCATGTAGAAAATTATTATTATTAATATGTTTGAAAATACATCACCTAATCTTTACTATAATAAAAGCTACGTCTGTCTGTTCATTCGTCAGTAGAAATGACTAGCGGTTAGGAAAAGATTCCTTATGCTAGGTTTGAACTTCTGACCCTTGGCTTTATAGCCGACTCTCTAACACCTGGGCTACCCCATTTGCTTTCCAACAACATCAGAATATTTGTGGCCATATTTAATCTCTTTGCTTCATAAAGACACTTCAATATCTCTCACAGCACACAAGACTACCACAGGGTACTAGTCATGAATTGTTCAAAGATGATTACTGCTCTCCATTGTGACCCAGTTTGCAAAAGGCCTATGCTTTGTTTCCCACAAGGGCTCAATGTAAACTAAGCTAGCGTTATGCTCAATTGTATGGTAAGTCACAAGTGTACATAACAGAACTCACTTTTCTTGTTGGTCCAATTAATATGGTAACCTTTGCAGGATGTTAGGACATTCAACCTGTTGTTTATAATAAACCGAGCGAGAATGGCACGTATTGTAGAAGAACCTGTTTTTTCTACCTTGGTCATCACAAACCTCAGAACTGGTTTGCTCTCTTTTAGCTTATCTACGGGATTAACTGCAATGTAAATATTTTTATTATAATCAACATTCCGGAATTAAGCTGCTTGGAATTGTCTACACGGAGCCTAAAGATGCACTCGTGACAAAATGGTGAGACAACACAGGCGTACGAGATATCTATTTGCATGGGGGAGTTTTATTATGCAAGCGTTTTATTCTAAGAAACGACCAATCAAATTATTGTTCATCAAGTTTCAATTTAGAATGTTTCAATTGTTAGCTACACCATTCAACTGACAAAAGCAATACCAATATGTTGTTAATCGATCTGTGTTGCAAATTGCTTTAACTTGCAACACAGAACGAGTTGCAAGTTAAATCAACTCCTTATTATACACATAACGAGTTGTGCCAGGCAATTCAGTTTTGGAGACAAAATTAATTGCCCAAAATCTGACACATTTTACAACTCCAACAGGGCAGTAAACTGTTCACAAAAAATTTACCTTTGAATTATGCCATGGAAATGCATAGCTCTACATTCTGTATGTTTCTGCGTCAGATTTGAAGTTGTGTGGAAGTTGTGTTACCCTGTGAATTAAGTGTTTCTATAGACATTCACATGATCCGGATTGACTCTGGCGCCTTGTTTAAAAAGGTTAAGGAGTCGTACGGTATAAAGTAATAATTAGCAACACCGTTAGCGATGCACGTGTTAGCAACACAAACACATGAAGCTCAATTGAAAAGTATGACAGAAGTATTGAAAGTGTTTAAAGTTGAATAGCTGGCGCGGTTTTTTAATGCGCATCATTTGCGAGTAGTGTTTTCATTGTTTACAAGCATGATGGATTTGATAAAATTTTATGAATTGGAAAACTCGCTTTGCTTGCAGTTTTATTCTGTTTCCATGATGAGGTCAACTTGCGGATTGGCTCAAATTTATGAATCATACGCGTCATAGAAGCATAGTGATAAATAGCAACTATCAGAAGGGCTGTTGAAATGACTCATGTGAGACAGTTTAGTTTCTGATAGTCATTTGGTTAAATATTCATTTGCAATCATAGGTATATTGTTTATTGTTTATGCTCCAGTCTGTGCGGAACTAGGAAATTGCCAGTTATGCTTTCCCCAAAAGCACATTAATAAGGAATGTAGACAACTTTCAAAATAAATATGTATATGTATATGCTAGCGTACATGCCAGCATATCATGTTCCACTTGAATGGATACCAAAAACGCTAGCAAGCAACATCAGAAGTGAAGAGTAAAAAGTTGCCAGCTCACCATGAAGTAGAGTCAGACTACATGGACCAGATGCATTCACAAAACTACAAATGAAGTGTGTGATCTACATGTTTATGATGCATTTTATACCTTGAAATTTTGTTGAAACCAGAGTTTAATAGCTATGAAAAGCAGTAAAAACTACAATACGAACAATGCTACTTAAGGTTTGTTTACACCATTACAATCTATCAAAGATGCTTCAACACCGACCAAGTCAGTTTGGTTTAAACAAAAAAAGATTGTATAAAGGGCGTTGTTCCAATCGCCAACACAAAATCGGTGAACCGCTGCATACTATGTTTGTCTGAATTTGACGGTCATAATAGATGTAGTACAACATAGATTTGAGCAATTACATCTTGCAATAGCACGAGAAATACAATGGTGGTTGTTGTGTTCTCCAAAAACAACAGTTAAAAATAGCCTTAATAGCATTAGGTGAATTTGCAACAAGCCGATTTAAAATTAATAATAATATGATTATAACTTTGAATAACTATAATTATTACGCATGCATGTACATGGCATGTAGCGATGCATTGCCTTTTTTTGAGATTCAAGCTGACCAAAAGCGGTCAAAAATAAGTCGATATCAATAATGCATTTCATTGACAAAACGATGACTTATTTGGTAGTCGGAGTTGACTGCAGTTTAACATAGTCTTTACAAAAATGTCTTGTAAAGACTAAATAGACAGAAAATCTTATCAATTGAAACTCTTTTATCAGAAACAACTGTGACACATCATTTTGGTGTGAACGTACCTTTAGTTTGAAGGCAAACCAAACCATACTAAAAAGAAAAATCATAGCTGTGAATCTGGTAAACTGATCACCCTTGTATGACTGCTTGTTTTCGCTGTTCAGGCAATCCAGCTCCAGTTGTAGTCAAAAACACTAATGATTCATTCTTGTCACACAGAAATATTCTGATTAATTGTAAATTTAAATCATATTCTAGCATATCTTATTCCAACGAATGACCTTTCAAAATATCTTAATTATTTTACTTTACTTATGCTAAATGTTTGTTTTACGTCGATTAAAGATTTTAAGATTTTCAAAGCACCTTATTTCTTTTTACAGAAAAGTTACAGGTTTAAATTCATTTTAACTTAAGTGTCTTTTGACTAAACATGTCCAACCAATTATTTTATTTTAGTGGCTAATGGTTACTCCTCTTTTCTTTTTTGATCTGTGGTTTTTATTTAGCAATGTATGAAAAAAGAACACTTGAAATGACATTATTTTCAGTAAAGTATTATTTATGTAAACACAACCGCAATATTGATAAGCAAAACATCTTAACCAACCTGCACGCTGTGACTTTTCCTTCATATCTGTACCATTACTAGATACCAAATACCTCAGGTCAGTCATTCCGTGTGTCCTAAATATAATTATGCTTACATAGAAGATTGTTTCCTCAGCCATGTTAACATAACTAGATGTCAAAATATACTCACACCCAGGTCTCCTATCAGAGACCTAAAAGTTTAAATTGTCACTTTGGGATCTTAACTCAATAAGTCGCTTCTCTGAGACTAACTTGAGTTGATTGTTGATTGTATGTAAAAAAGCCATATTTGATGTCGGTTGGTTTATTTGCACCCTACACTCCGATGACTCTCTCCCCCTCTCTCCTTCTCCTTTCTTCTCTCTCCCTCCCTCCCTCCCTTTCTCTCTCCTTTCTTCTCTCTCCCTCTCTCTCCTTTCTTCTCTCTCCCTCTCTCTCTCCGTCTCTCTCTCCTTTCTTTTCTTTTCCTCTCTCTCTCCCTCCCTGCCTCTCCTTTCTTTTCTCTCCCTCTCCTTGCTTCTCTCTTCCTCTCTCTCCCTCTCCGTTCTTCTCTCTCCCTCTTTCTCCCTCTCCTTTCTTCTCTCTCCCTCTCTCTCTTTCCCTCCCTCCCTCTCTTTTCTTCTCTCTTCTTCTCTTTTCTTCTCTCTCCCTCTCCCTTCCTTCCTCTTCTTTCTTCTCTCTCCCTCTCCTTCCCTCCCTCCCTCTCTCTCTCTCTCTCTCTCTCTCTCTCTCTCTCTCCTTTCTTTGCTCTCCCTCTCCTATCTTCTCCCTCCCTCTCCTAAATTCTCTCTCCCTCTCCTTTCTTCTCTCTCCCTCTCCTTTCTTCTCTTTCCCTCTCCCTCCCTCTCCTTTCTTCTCTCTCTCTCTCTCTCTTTCTTCCTCAGTTCAGAGTTATCCATTATAAGTTATACTCAAGGTATATTTTCCAAACTAAGATTTAGTTTAGCCCTTTTCTAAAATTTGGTGACTGTCTAAAATTGGTGATAAAATTTTAGACAGTCATCAAAATTTAGACAAGGGCAAAATTAAAGTTTATTTTAGAAAATACAAACTACAACTTAGCTCTAAACAGGTGTTTAGTAAACTAAACTCATTTCTAAGTTGAATTCAACATTTATGTTGTACCTCCGAATCAGTAAAAGCTCCGCAGACGTAGAAATTTAAATTTTAACTTACTTCATCAGAATACCAGCCAGCACTATGCATCCAACAGCCACAACAAAGACAGAAATGCCTTTTTGGCTAATAGACATTTGGCTAGTTTCTTTCAGATCTAGAAGCAATCACAACAACCACTTGCATGAGTGTCAACTTTTGCACCCCTATCTACTTAGTACTCGACTTATGAAAATGTAAGTGTAGAAGCGAAAATGAATGCATGGCTAATCTAGGGCCAAAGATGTAATGGTGTATATAATATATACACTATTACGTCTTTGGCATATGTACATGTATATGTACATATATATATACCTATATATACACACATATTTGATAATGTAAATATATAATATATATAAATATATATTGATATATACATATATATGTATATATGTATATAATATACATGTATGTATATATATATACATATATATATATGTATATATATATATATATATATATAAACTATATTAAGAACTGAAAACTTTTAAAACATTTTACAACTTAAAGTTTCATGGTTGCTACCATTCATCAGGTAAAATTAAAATGATTTGAAGCTCATATGAGCTTCAAATCATTTTAATTTTACCTGATGAATGGTAGCAACCATGAAACTTTAAGTTGTAAAATGTTTTAAAAGTTTTCAGTTCTTAATATAGTTTATATAAATGCTCTATTTTAATATTGAGCACTCTCTTCTAGTGAACTGCAACCTTCTTCTTCATCAGTATATATATATATATAAAATTTAAAATTAAAAAATTTAGTTTTCTTAAGTTACCACCTAATGAGAGCAAACATATGTCTAAGCAAAACAGATCCCTTGTTCTTACTAGCAGTTACATGCATATTCTTTCCACATTATACATTATATTATAATTCACTCAGCACAAAGCGTTTTGAGTCCTTTTAATTTATTGTTCTTTACAAAATAAAGAACAAGAAATAAAAAAGAATAAATGTACCGATAATAAATATATATATATATATATTAAGAATAGTAAATAACTAATTTAGTTGTATATATAAATGGGTGTATGTATAATTATATGTATACGCATATGACGATATTGGTTGAATACAGCTCTTAAACTTATTTTACCATTTTTGAATAGAACATTATGAAAGAATTTTGTTCAATCAGCAAGCAGATATTCAGATTGCAGTGATCAGCTAATTGTAGTGTAAACAGAGCTTGTTTTTTCTATAGGTCCTAATACATATCATTGTTTTTAAACTTGCTCTAACTGGATGCTGCATAAAATTCAATGTTCCCTAAAATACGATCATATATACTAGAAATTCTACTGTCATACAGCCCACGACAAAAAGAGTGCTGTTGGTTGTCGAAAAAGTAGTTCTCAGCAGGAATTGATAGAGTATAATGTAAATGAGACTTGTTTGAGATGATATAAAATAAATTTGAGGGAGCACGACTCTAAAAAGGCACAACAGAAATAACAGAAATGTAACAGAAATAAATATTAATAAAATAAATAATTAACTATCTCAAACTTATGTTTTACAATATTAAATAAATATTAATTCAAGCTGTAGACCTAAACTACTGTACGTAATTTAAATAACAACAGCAATAATGATATATGTTTATTATATATCTTATTATATTGAAATGCAATATTAAAAGTAAAATGGCAAGCTGCCGTGTAATACACAATTTGAAAGTTGGTTGTTGGTTAAAATAAATATTAATTCAAGCTGTAGACCTAAATTACTGTAAGTAATTAAACTAACAACAGCAATAATCAAATATGTTTATTATATATCTGAAATGCAATGTTAAAAGTAAAATATATTGTAATATACAGTTTGAAAGTTGGTTCTGTTGAATGTAGAACGGTTTTGACAGCGATATGTAACAGAAATAAATATTATAAAATAAACATTTAACTATCTCAAACTTATGTTTTACAATAATAAAATAAATATTAATTCAAGCTGTAGCCCTAACCTACTGTACGTAATTTAACTAACAACAACAATGCCAACAATAAAGAAATATGTTTATTATATCTCTGAAATGCAAAATTAAAAGTTAAACGGCAAACTGATGTGTAATATACAGTTTGAAAGTTGGTTGTGTTGTGATGAATGTAGAATGGTTTTGACAGCGATATGTAACAGAGAGCAAGCGTTGGCATTTACGCGTCTGGATGTTTTATACAAACTGGAGTGAAATAAAGAAATATTCTTGTCATAAAAGGGCGTTGTAGTAACGCCCTACCTTGTAGAAAGGATGTAAAGAAATCTGGCTGATGTTCTAGATAATTTGAAAAACCTTCGGTAATTGGACAAAAACGTAGGCTGATAAACTGTGTACCACATTTTCGTACCTGTAAATCGGTCTACGCCTCAAACCGTAGACAAACAGTACACAGTAAACAGTTCTACTATCTCTCGCACGGCTTTGTTGGCGTTTCGTAGGTCAGTCGAAACTATTAATAAACCAAGCTGTTCAAGCATTTTGTGGCAATTTGTGGCAAGACTTTATCGTTCTATTTTCTGTCGCTCGGCGTTTCAATTTCTGGTCTTAACTTTTATTAAACGAAGCTTTTCAAGCGTTTTGTGACGATTTTCGTCCTAATAAATCTGTCTATTTATGTATAAACCGATCAGATGGGTTAGTTTTAAGAATATGCGTCAACCTTTCAAAGGCTTGGTAACATATTTAAATAGGTTTATATGCGTTTTGTATCATAGTTATACTTAAGCGACTTTACTGAAAAATAGTTAAATTTGTTGATAGGATTTCGTTGCAAGGGTTTGGTGACGGCCGTTCACGGATAATTTTTCGTGAGTTGTGTGCACATGTGCATTTATCATAATTCTCCCAATCAATCGTTTCACTCTTGTTTGGTCGTGGGAAAATGGTACAGGGTTCTTTTAAGTTACACAAGCAAATGTTAGTAGTAAAAATGAAGCAAACTTACCACCAGATAATATACATGCATTATCTAAATGGAAGCTTTCTTGCATAAAATATTCCACAAGTATGTGTCAGCAGTAGATAAAATATTTGGTGAAATAAATATGTAAGTATTCATTTACTTACTTCATTTATTTATAGAAATTAACAGCAAACTTTTAACTAGTTATATTTGAAGATGTATATGCGCTTCGCATCTACATCTTCAAAGGTAGAAGATGTAGACGCAAAGTGCTTCTTGCTGCCAAATTTGAACTAAAGATCCATTTCGTTTGATTAACTTTGAAAACTACACTACTGACATTATTTATCAGTTCAGCTAATCGATAGATTGCATTCAATATTTCTATTACTGAACAAATAACAAAATCAGTGTATATATGGACTAGTACACACATACAAGAGCGAGTTTTATAATTATTGAACACATTTGATTTGGAAACAAATGTTCTTTTGCTATTGTAATCTTAATCCTTTTATATTAGTCACAGTGTTTGTCTGTCATCTGTCTGTCGTTTTTTTGTCCAGCTCTAGCAATAAAGTTTAGCGATGAAACATGACCTTCTCACTGGATTTTAACACAGGACATTTAAATTGCACGCCTATTAACACGAACACTTAACCACATCACTAAGCCGTACTGTCATATACTGTATATTCTATTCGTGATTGCACATGTTAATCCTGCACTTTTTTATGGTCAGTTAATACAGTGCGTTTTTGAGTTATAATGCCTCTGTTATACAAGTTATTTGTCAAGGAAACTGAAGCTTAATGTTTTTAGCATTCTCGCTATTTAAGAACTTTTTTTTTAATTTTTTCTCATCAAACGATATCAACAAAAAATTATTTTGAAATTGAAATTTAGCAGTCAGTGTGCTGATTACGTGAAAATAATGACATAATTTCAAGGAGATCAGGACAAAAGACAGATCAGGAGCAAAGACAACAGGAATTCAAATGAGACAATGTTTTGGCTGCCGTATGCTCCTACTAACATTTTCCATATACTATATATAGTATAGCAAACATATTTAGATGTGTGACAAATACCGTAAGGAATGGCACTACGCTAAACTAACAGAAGGGTAAAAGTAAAAGTATTAAGGTCAATTGAGTCGCTGTTAGCTGTACGACGTAGACTAGAATATTAAATTATACATGTCATCACTAAGAAGACATATCAATAACACTTAAACAAGAAAGCTTGACTTTACCTTAATATACTGGTTGAGGCAACTGAGGGAACAAGTTCAATGTATCAGTATGAGTACTCAAGCAGCAAATAGAATGCGTTGTGAAAAGAAATACAAACTGTAGGTCAATGCTAGTTGAACAGTGGCAGATCCCAGACAAGAGACTTATTTACAACTTGTTTTTTGACAGTTGCGCAAAAACCAACAATGCAATCGGCTTTATGTCGTTGTGAGCTTTAGTAGTTGAATCACCTACATGCTAAATAAGTTGTGACACGCTGAGCAAGGAAATAATTAGTTAATTGCCAAAATTCTATATAGAGTCGCGCAGTGTTGTGACAATGGTACCCGGCATTGAGTAGTGTTACAAATGTCATACAACAGGGCTACTCAGGGTTACAACTGTGATATAATATCATCATTAAGAAAAAATTTCAATAATATATAAACAACGAAGCACCACTTTACCTTAATATACTTGTAATAAGTACTTTTATCCTTGTATAGTGCACCAGCTAACTTGACATCAAGACCGCTTTTATTCGAATGACAAAAATGAAGGTATAACATAATGAATGACGTAACGAATGGCGTAACCACTAGGTAAGAAACACAAAGACAGCAATCCATGAGACAGCAATTAATTGTACACAGAAATGAGTGATAGTATTACATGCAGTAGCAAGAGTAAATGATATAGGCTTATAAAATGACACATGCACGCATAGGTTATTATATATACATAGACTACACCTCCCCCTGATCTCCAAGATCAATTAAAGGCAGCTACATAAAAATCTGGGTGTTTCCTAGCCTTAGATGGTCTAGTGGCATTGTTAGCTGCAGTTGAATAATTTTTGTGACTGTTTTTATTTACAGGTGGAGTTTCAACGTTTACTAAACCCTCAGTTGACTTGTTAGTATTAGCTACATGTATGTCTAACTCACAGTCTAAAGTAGCTGGCTGTTTATCACTTCTCCAGCAAAATCTTATGTCTCTTATATGGCGAGTCATGTCATCCATTTTAGCTGTTGTGTTGGAGACCAAGGAGGTTACCTTGCCAGTTTTCGCACCTGATGTGCAATTGGCGTTACCTGGTTTTACATATACCTGATCGCCCACTTTGTAAGGGTTTAAACTAATGTTTCGTCTAGCCGATATTCTAGTAGTTTCTTGTTTCTGAGGATTGTAATTAAACAATCTCCAAAATGGCACAACACCATCGGCATTAGGAGACTTGTTGTACCAATATAACATGCCATCGACAGTGCCACCGGAGCGGGCAAGCATGCGCTTAATAGTACGATGATTGTGTTCTATCTTTCCATTGCCAGAAGCTCTATAAGCACAGCTGTAGATATGATTTACACCCCATTTGTCAAGAAGAGGCTTCTTGAACAATCTATAGCAAGGTCCATTATCTGACAACATTTCCACTGTAGATCCACGCTCAAAAATATGTGGTCTAACTGTTCTATGGCAGCAGGACAAGTGTCGTTTCTTAATTTTTTCCAAATTGCCAACCTGCTTGGTCCACAGTCCATAACAAGCAAATACAGGATTCTCTGGTAGTGTGTTATGTCAGTTGCTAAACGATACCAATCACTTTTCACGTCAATTTGACCAGTTTCCCAATGAGCTGGTGCAGGATCGACTCCTTTGCACACATGACAGTGCTTCATTACTTCTTCAATGTCTTTATTTTTTACAGTAGGCCTCCACCTTTCTGTAGCTGGATACCATGTACAATCAACGCTTAGGTGATGAGCTTCATGTAGATCAAGCAGTTTCTCTTCTATACTGTCAGAAGTTGTTACATTGACAGCACATACTCGTTTCTCCAACCATTTGCAGGAAACTCTAGTCAGTTCATCAGCTTTATTGTCTTCAGACTTTACAAGAGTTACTTGTAAGACCAACTGATACTCACTGATTAGATCATTTAGTAGATTGAGACGTCGTTTCACCCGCATATCACCGAGGCCGCTCACCTTTGGTCTTTTTCAGTCCTGTAGTTCAAATTTCGCTTATTCAAATACTGTGGCAGAATCAGTCAAAATTGTCACATTTTTGAGATTCCATTTCATAGCCATACTTAATGCTTTAATAACTCCTTCTAACTCTGCCATATTGATATGGGCCCCATCATTGATACCTCTCAACCAACTTGCATCCCCTACTATCTGATTATCAATCTCAATACATGCTCCTATTGCCAAGCTGCTAGCATCACACCACACTTTATCACTCTCAGATGCAGGTACTTTCTATTGGCCAGTTACAGGGTCATGGCGGTGTATGCTGTTATCAATCTCATCTAATTTTTTTTTGAAATTACTAGGTACTTCCTCCTTCCATCCATAGGCGTTAATTCCTTTTTTGAGATAGTTACATGATACTCGCAACCACCTTGCTACTGGAAAGGGACCAATATACTTTCCACATAATGAGTACAGTTTTCGTTTGGTCACAGTGGAATACACTTCTGGCAGCTAAGAGTCTCTACTCCACTTGTGAGTACTGCTATTGGAAACCTCTACTCTCAAACCCAGTACTCGTGCGCTTGACAGACTTTTTGGTTCTTTTGACAGTATGCCGTACTTCTGCAGATGATCCTTCACTTTCAACACTGACACAGCATCTTTAGTTACCACAATATCATCTATGTAATGATCTGTGCCTTTGGCTATCTTTTCTTTCGTTGACAGAACCTTTGCTAAGATACGAGATATTATCTTAGGTGCCACATCTAAGGCAAACCCTAATCTTGTTATAATATACAACTGACGATTGCATCAAACAGCTTGAAACCGTTGTAGTGATCTGTCCACATGAAGTTGTAGGTATGACTTTTTCAGATCTAACATACATACATTGTCCCCTAATGTTCTCCACTGCCTCAGTTTTTCTTGACATACAGCTACGTCATTTACAGGATTACTGTTCAAATGCTTGTTTAACTCTCTGCTATAGTCCATCACTGGTCTCACCTTTCTACATTTGCTTGACTGAAAGACTGCCATCAGTGGAATTACACCACTTACGTTGCCATTGTAATATTCTCCTAGTAATATTGTACCAGTTTATGTGTTATCAAGATTCAGCTGTATTCTCTGCGCTCTAGCATAAAACTGAATAATATGGTCAAAGCTGTAGGGTTAAGCCAAGCATAGTCTAATGTGAGTATAATAGCTATATAAACATAAATGTGGGAAAGTCAGTGTTTATACAAACATTCTGTAGTATGCTATTGCTACGAGAAAATAACATCATCAATGTCAACATACAACATCCCTTTCCATCTTTAATCGAATTCAGTGCAGCAGTATCGAATATGCATATACTTCTGAGTGTTACACAAGCTAGGATACAGCCAATGGCTACTACAGGCACCAAGGAGAAGGCACCAAGCAGTGCCAGCCCCACAGCACAACCACAAGCCAAATCGAAACCCAAACTCAATGACGCAATGCTCAAGCTACCAAGAAACACCCAGTTTTATGCACAGTTCACCCAGAATTCCAAAACTACCTCATACTGAGACTGCTTATATGTAGATATTTGCTCAATGATAACAACTTGTGTTACTATGACGGGCTAACACAAAAGACTAATTCGAATACCCAGATTTTCTCTTTTTTTTTTCTTTTTTCCCTTTTTATTTCTACACTACACCACTATCCCTGCAAGAATAATATGACTAGCACTACTTTTTAGTCCTACTTAACTAAATTCACACAAAAGGACACTACTGGCTAATCAATGACTAATAGGATTTCCATACCGCACAGGCATATTCCGCACCCTAAGTGGCCTGATTGGCGTATCAAACTTAGCACTCTGACCTTCTTCTGGTGCTGCTGGGTTGCTACTTTTATCTGGAATATTACCTGCATTGTCAGCAGTACCTACACCACTCGAAGCTAAACTCGAATCAACTGAAGAACCATTGTTAGAAACACCTAGACTACCCCGCTGAACAAATCGTTTAACTTCAGAAACATTTCTATGCATTCTTTTTCCCTCGGAGCTTTCTACCACCACCTCTGAACCATGCTTCCCTACAACCTTTTGTTCCAGTGGATGAAATGTAGAACTAAGCTTGTCAGTCTTGGCCTGCCTTACCAAAACTTTATCTCCTACAATTATGTCATCCTGTGACCGACCTTCATCTGTAAGAGCCCTACTTTTCTCCTGAGCCAGTGCTTGATGATCCCGCAGTTCACCATCCAGAGATTCCTGTCTCTCAAGGCAGGGTAACTTTGTCCTCATTGGTCTTCCCATCATTAGTTCACCTGGAGCTACACCAGTCACTGTATGAGGTGTGGAACGATATGCTAACAGAAACCTTCTAAGCTCAGCTTTGTAGTCCTTACCGGACATATGTGCTATTTTGAGACTTTTTAACAGGCTCCTGTTCTGCCTTTCCACCTCTCCATTAGCAGCAGGCCACATAGGGGTAGTTGATAACCAATAAATCCCATAACTTTGCAAAAACTTTTGGAACTCGCTGCTGACAAATTCTGGACAATTATCAGTCCTGACACTTAAAGGAACACCCCATCGACATATTATGGAATCAAGAGCTGCCGTGATTTTATCTGATTGAGTAGACTTCAAAAAACACACTTCAAAGTAACGACTGTAGTAGTCAACTACTACAAACACACTTTCTCCATTAGGCAGAGGTCCCAAAATGTCACAGGCTATATGTTCCCATGGACGATCTGGCATTTTAGTAGATACCATAGGAGGAGGTTTTGAAGGTGCACTAACCACTTGGCACTCATGGCACTCTCGACATTTAACTTCTGCCTCTTTGTCCATTCCTGGCCACCATAACTTGGATCGAAGCAGATGTTTAGTCTTTTCTATTCCTTGGTGACCTTCATGTGCCAACTCCACAGCCTTTGCTCGCAGCACCACTGGCATGACTATATTGTTGCCTCTCATGGCAACACCTTCAACATCACTCAACTCTGTGTACACTGACCTGTAAGCTGGTAAACAAGTAGCCCACCTTCCATCTAACAAAGCATCTCTCACTAGTTTCATCTCAGAACAGTCAATAGATGCCTTCTTGACCTCGTCAAATGACATTGCTTTTGGAATTGACAACCTAGCTACCGTATGTACATATTCATCAGCAACATTAGCCACATTGCTGATGCAATCCGGACTAGCAGAAAGCCTTGACAATGGGTCAGCTATGTTTTCCTTACCTGGCTTGTATACCACTTCATAATCAAATGCCATCAGTCTCAACACCCATCGCTCAATGCGAGCAGAAGGTCGAGATTGTACTTTGTTGAAGATAAACTGCAGTGGACGATGATCAGTGACAAGACGAAACTGCAAGCCAATGAGATACATTGCAAAATGCTCACAGCCCCACACAATAGCTAATGCTTCTCTCTCTGTCTGGGAGTAGCGCCGTTCCACAGAGGATAAGCTTCGATGCCCATAAGCTATTACACGCTCCACACCAGCTATCTTCTGACTTAAAATGCAACCCAGCCCAAATGGACTGGCATCAATTGTAACAGTGGTTCTAGCACTAGGGTCAAAATATGCTAGTGTCTCTGTCTTTGACATCAAGGCCTTTATGCCTTCAAAAGCAGACTTATGTTCTTTACTCCACAGAAATCGAACCCCTTTTTTAGTTAGCCGGTGCAACGGCTCAGCCAAAGTTGACAAATTCGGAAGAAATCTACCAAAAAAGTTTACCAACCCAAGAAAACTTCGTAACTCTGAGGCATATTTAGGTTCCCTAGCACTAACAATAGAGCTCACTTTCTTGGGACAAGGGGAAACACCATCAGCAGAAATCTGAAATCCTACAAAGTCTATTTTGGTCACCCCAAGGACACACTTGGATGTGTTTAATGTCAGACCTAGACCACTCATTCGCTTCATGAACTCAGCTAAGCGTTCATCATGCTCTACACGATTCTTACCAAATATCACAATGTCATCTGCATAGTTTTGGCACCCTGCCAAGCCCGTGATAGCTTTCTGGATTTGGTACTGAACCAGTTCCAGTGCTGAAGCTATCAAACATTAGTCTCTTATACCGATAAAGACCAAAGGGGGTAATGAAAGTTGTGATATCTCTAGAGTCAAGATCCAGTTCGAATTGATGAAACGCTTGTTTTAAATCAACCTTACTGAAATACTGGGCACCGTTCAAGTTGTACAACAACTCTTTTACTGTAGGTATAGGGTGCCTCTCTCCAATAATAGCTTTGTTAGCCTGACGCATGTCAACACATAGACGAATATCTTTCCCTTCATCTTTCGGAACAGTAACTATTGGGCTAACCCATCTAGTGGGTCCTTCAACACGCTCAATAATTTCTTGCTCTAGCAACTCATCTAGTTTGACTTTTGTGAGCTCACGAAAGCCAAATGGCAGGCGTCTTACAGGCTGAGCCACTGGTGGAACACTCGGATCAATGTGCAATGAAACCCGAAAATCACTCAGCAACCCTACACCATCAAAGCATTCCGGGAAGCGATCAACCCATGAATTAACTCCAGGACCCCCCACACCTAGAGCCTCACTCCCAGCAACCCTAGCCACCATTGGTCCAACCCTAAGCAAGTCCAACAACTCAGAAGTATGTCTGCTTAACAAAGTAGTAGCCCTACCATTAAAAACATAAAATACAGTATCTACACGTTTGTTAGTATCAGGCATAAAAACATGAACATGAGTTTCACCAATCAGATCTAAGCATGCAGATCTGTTACCATAGGCAAAAAGTCTTTTACTTGTCTTAGTTATTGAACAGTTAATAGAGTCAGCAGTGTATTTGTCCATCAAATTTCAGGAAGCCCCAGAATCAATCAATGCAGGTACATCTGACCCATTGAGTCTTAGTATTGTTCTTGCTGACTTGTTAGGATATAGATTAAACACCTCACCATAGTAGTTGTCTCCCTCATCAGCCAACATCTCGCTACTAATTGTAAATAGAGCATCCACATCAGCCTCCTGCGCATTGTTTGTCAAGTCCAAACTGTCCACAACAGCTGCTTGTGTGGTAGACTCATTGCTTTTATCACAGTACTTCGAGCCTTTGAAGTGCCCTTTTCTTCCACACTCATTACATCGCTGCTCTCGTGCCGGGCATTCTCGAGCTGATGCCAAATGTTTGATCGACTTGCATCTATAACAGGCACGACTGTCTTTTGTTTGTGTCTTATAGCGCACTCCACTAGTGCTGCTAACCCTGTTAACTGGTTCACCCTCTCTCTTAGCACCATGACTGACATTAGCCTCTATATCACTCGTCTGCAGCAAAACAGCCTCTTCAGTTTGGGATATTGCTATAACATTGGCCAATGTGAGCGCCGAGCCTTTCTCCAAAAGTTTCATTCTAAGCCTATTGCTACGACATTTCTCTATGACTTGGTCTCTAATGACATTTTCAGTCTCTTCAAACTCACAGGTCACAGCCAATTGGCGTAATCTGGTCACATAACTAGTAATCGTCTCCCCTTCATTTACTTCAGTGCGACGAAAAACTGACCTTTCATATGGCACGTTCGTTTTTGGTTCAAAGTACCTGTCTAAAGCTGCCATTGCCTTGACATAAACATTGTCACCTTCAGTCTCTTCAGGCAAGACGTCGAATATGTCTTGAACTTCTTCTCCTGAAAGATCCATCAGCATCGCTTTCTTCTGTGCATTATTAGCAATCCCCCTAGCTGCCACAAAGTACTCAAAGGACTGTTTCCACTTCCTCTATCTTGACCCAACAGTCAAAGGGTCCACAGCCACACCAAATGGCTTAATATGAGCAGAACCATAATCCATCACGAGTCTTTGCAATTAAGTAACCCGAATGATAAAAATCCACTGCAAACTCACAGTCACCTCACCAATACATCCTCGTCGCCATTGTAATATTCTCCTAGTAATATTGTACCAGTTTATGTGTTATCAAGATTCAACTGTATTCTCTGCTCTCTAGCATAAAACTGAATAATATGGTCAAAGCTGTAGGGTAAAGCGCAAGCATAGTCAAGGCTAATGTGAGTATAATAGCTATATAAACATAAATGTGGGAAAGTCAGTGTTTATACAAACATTCCGTAGTATGATATTGCTATGAGAAAATAACATCATCAATGTCAACATACAACAAGAACTGCATGTGATTTAAATTGAAAGAAGAAGATATCAGCCCAGAGGCTCATGAAGCTGATTTCCTGCCTCGTCTGTATCAGCGGGAGTACGCAGATAAATATCTAGTCTGTTAAGTCTCTCCATCATGGCAGCCATATCTAAATAAACAGATATTTATCAGTGTCTATTATAAGCAATAATATATAATATAATGTTTCTTTTTATGAGAATTGAACCATCTCACAATCACCTTGTGTAAACCATCCTTTAGACTTAGGGTAAGTTTACAAGAGATGGTTTGGAGATGTCAAAACTGTAGTCTAATCTGCTGAGCCAAACAATACAATTTAGCCTGTGATTCACCTGTTCATAGCAACCAATTTTGAGTGATTTTCTCCCTTTGAATATTAACCAATAGAATTAATTGCTGACCAGCCGATAGCAATGATGAACAGTATTCATCATATTCATTTCTTGTAAGTTAATAACTAGCAAGACAAAGTACACATGGAGGTAAATGAATACGTGTTGTTACTGATGAACAGTAAATATGTGAATGTTAAAGTTCAAACACGAGTTGAACTGTGAGTAAAACTTTACCTGCCGTCATTTGATTGTTTGCTTCCTGAAGGACTTTAATTTGATACTGAGACTGGATTAGCTCTGCTCGTATTGCTACAAGCTCCACCTTCTGATTGGTCAATTCTAGAACAATATAATCAGGGCTCATTTACTGGTACTATTACATCTTACAATAAGAAGCAATATGAAAATGTAACATTACAATTAGACAGCTTTATTAGCAACTGAACCAGAGTTAACACTAGCCAACTCAACACTGAACAAGATCAGCTGACCAGCTGGTAAGTAAGAGAAAAGATAAGGGGATGAGTCATCCTAAGCTATTTATAGAGCACTAGCTGTACATGTCTGGGCAGGAACTAAACTGAACTCTATTGATAGTGCATACATATCAAGTACTACATGCAAAGGAGGTGTAAATAACTCATCCATGTTTTATGACAAGAAGAAAGTCCAGTTCTACTGAAATTAAAAACTCACCTGCTGTCTTGCAATTATCTGCCTCTCGCAGGGCTAATAGCTCCTCTCCTTGTTTGGTCAATGCTAAAATAACAATATAATAAATTGAATAATATATTGAAATTGAAATAATATGATTGGTCAATGCTTAAACAATAATATGATGATAATAATATAACAATCATGGCTCATATATTGAGGATATGTAGAAACATCAATATTCTGTTAACAACTATAGAATCATGGCTCATGTACTGTTACTACATGAGAAGGAGATATAGAGAAACACAAGAGTATAGACTCAGAACTAGTGCAAAGAGTTTATGGTGAGGAGTAAATTATTTTTTTTCTAAATTCATGCATGAAAAACTTGTAACACACTTTTAAAAACTCAAAAAATGATGTTTTGTAGAAAGAATATTTCAATGTGCGCATATTCTGTCGTTCCAGTAAAGTTTAGGAACTGTAAATGGTACTACATCATGGTACTTTTTACCCTTTGATTTTAGTTTGTCAGCTTCCTGGAGAGTAGCAAGTTTGTGGTAAGTGGCTGCATGGGCTACAACAAAGTGAAAATAAAGACTTCATTAAAATAAAATTATCAACAAACAAACCATCTTATAAATAGGAAGCTCTCCCTTAACTATTATAGCCTCAGGTATATGTGGAAGGGGGAAACTGGTGCTGCGGGTGTAATGGTTATACTATTAGTTAAAAATATTTGAGCAAATGTTAAAATATAGCTTGAGAAACTTGTGCTAAGAGTTTATGTTGGGAGTTATATCAATGAGAATCAACTAGTATGGTTGATAGGAACAAATATTTTATAAGTTCCTACTGCATTCCTACCTAGTTCCTAATGCTTAAAACATTTCTATTGCATGTTACACTTATCTTCTCTAAGGCTACAACCAGGTATACAGCCTCAGTGAGTAATAATAGACTTACAACTTGCACTAAAAATGTTAAAAAATTTGAGTGAAAATATCCCATATTCTCTGCTTATCAGTTTCCTTAAACACTGTGATTCTATCTTTAGCAAGAGCTGCTCCAAAGGTAAAATCTTAAGTGTAATAAGAGCCGTGTCTGTCTGAATTACTACTACTATAATTCTAGTAAATAGCTCATGTTTCTATTCAAAACTGTAGCGAGTAATAAGAATATTCATGAATCAGGAGGGTTCAGCTAAGTGCTGACTAATAGCTGTCACAATGCGTTGAGCTGCTAACATCACTTTAATCCTATCAGTTTTGAATAAGGAATTAAAATACTCAGACTATAATTATCCAAGAGAGGGCAGAGGTGATGGGTGATTAGCAAGGGCTGAGTGTTGGCTGAAGAGAAGAGGCTGAACTGACAGCATTTAATACTGAGACAGAGCTGAACTGCTTCTACAGCCCAATATAATAATCCTACCTGCTAACACTGGCTGCTGCCAGCTCTTAAGCAGCTCTACGGTCTCATTCCTTCCTTCAGACTCTGCATACTCCAGAGGAGTTCTACTGTCATCGTTCTTTACAATGAGGAGAGCAGAGACTTTATCAGGAGGAATGGAGGTCAGCATAGTCTGTAGAGCTTCTGTCTGTCCCTCGAAGGCTGCCCAGTGTAGTGCTGTGTCTCGGGGGCTGTTAGTCTGTATGTTGAGCAGAGAGACTCTTTGCTCTATTGACAGGCTGATCAGTAGAGCCTCCACTATCTCTGTATATCCACTCTCTGCAGCCACTGTTAGAGCTGTGTAACCCCCTCCAACCTTCTCAGCTATCAGTTCATACATCTTATCAGAAGATACAATATGAAGTATAAGCTCTACCAACTCTCTATCTCCCTTCCACACAGCCCAGTACAGAGCTGTATCTCCATCTTCATCTTTCTCAAACAGCAACTCATCTGCTATTCCTCTCAATGGAGAAAGTAACAGATGAGCTACTTTATGGTGGCCACGGGAGATAGCCAATAGCAGAGCTGTATACGACGTACTGTCTCTGATAGTTGTTATAAGCTGAAATAGCTGCTCAGGAAGGGTGGTTGTTAAAGCAGCCCTTAGAGAGGTAATGTCAGGAGCTCCACTAGCTCTAATATACTCCCTAATCCATTGCTCCATTGTCTCCTGTAAAATTCTCCACACAGTAAAATATAATGGAGAAAAATGAAAACAATTTGTGACTCAACTTCTGACTTTGGGTGAGCTGATGACTTATAAAGCTGCCAACCATAACATAGTTGCTGCAGGTGAATCATGGATATTCACAAGTGTAAAAAGGAGACTAGGAATGTGATACTCAAAGCTGAGAAATCTAATGGGAAATCTAAAATTCATACAGTCTCCTACTTTAAACACCAATTTCCTATAAAACTGGTGACTAAATACAATCAGTGGCCTGCAGCTGATTCTGACCAGAATAAAGGCAAGAGAAGCAGCTAAAAACTCCAGTTTCAAAGCTCCTCATTCTATTTATAAGAGGCACATGACATATTTACAGTAGGAAATGTTTGCAAGTACAAAAATGACTGAGGAATGAAACCAGAGCCTCCTGACCTTAACTTAACCTCACTAAAGGATAGACTCTATGAATCTCCTCAGGGTAGAGAGTGATAGTCTCAGGAGGTCAGAGTTATATTATAATCACACTGACTCAGTGTCTCTCTTCATCTACTCTATTATTCCCAGTAAGTATAATATCAACAGATGCTAATATAATAGAAAAGTTATACTTACTGTTACAGTAGTTGCTCTGTAGGTGAAATGCTTGCTGGAAGCTCTATGTGTTTTATAGCTTGAAAATTTCTCCGCCCCTTATTCAACAATCTGCCTCTTGATTGGCTGAAGCAAATACAACTTGTCTAATTACAGAATAGTTCGCAAGCCAGTAATGACAATGAACAGTTAACCTTGTAATAATATTGAATAATGTACACAGGAAACAATATTTAAATAATTCATTATGTGAGTCTATTATATGAAAAAGACATTTGATGAATGTTTAAAGGTTGACTTGCAACAAAAATCACATTACAGTTATTTGGTATTAAAATATTCACCATGTCTTACTCTGTTGTGTTGAAGGTGCCAAATATGTGGAAAAGTGATTACATGCTCTTAAAAGCTCAAGAACGAAAAGCCGTCATAGATTGTAATCTATTTATTTCTCTGACGTAACCACGTAATTTGTTTATCGTCTTGTCACGTATGTTCTTACGTGAATTGAAAGGCCAATACAAAGCTCAATATAAAACCTATCATAGTACTAGTTTATGACAAACACTTCGGGTTTTACCGAAGACCCTATATCAAATATAGATACTCGCTTCTTTACAGTTTACTTTCGGCATTATTCAATCGTCAAGCCGTTATCTGATCACGTGACGCAATACTTCGCAAATAATTTTTGCAGCATTTTTCGATTATCACAGGTAACCAACCGGCTCGTCATGATTATCAGACAATGATATGTACTCCTTCGAGGTAAGATTAAAAAGTTTAACAATTTTTTTACGGCAAGTTATAAGATATCACTGCTAAAAGGAACAGCATTACGATGACGATAAAACAGACGCGTAAGAACAATAGACATAGTTTTATTGAATGCGTGAAGTATAATTGTGAAAATAATTCGACGAATAAGGTTGCATGAAAGTGTAAACAGAAACCATCCTGTAACAACTACATCACATTTGAGCCGTTTTGGAAAGGGAATCCAAACTACGGCGGTCTTGTGTGGCTGCGATTAACTGTTCGTTTTTTAGCTTTAAGAGCTTGTAATCACATTTCCACATATTTGGCACCTGAAACACAACAGAGTAAGACATGGTGAATCTTTTGATACCAAATAACTGTAATGTGAATTTTGTTGCAAGTCAACCTTTATAGTAAATCCAGGACTAATGCTAGTTATATGTGTGAGCCTAGCGTCACTAGTGTTTTGCTGCATGAGATTACTGCCGGGTCTCACTACCAATATGTGAACCGAGATTTACATGCTGGTGTCCAAGAACACAGTAATATTATATCCCTACTTCAGTAGTTCAAACATCCACAATGTTCAATATCGTTTGAACTATTGACTAGTTGAACTGTTTATATTACTATCAAATGTATTATAGTAGCTTCACAACTCATAAAACAGCATATTATTCTCCATTTTCCAACACTCCAGAGGTTTGAATATGCCTAAGCTACAAGTAAATGTTTTACATGCGAGCTCTATTTTTCATTCTAACTGCACTAGCGAAATCCTGTACTAGGAAGTTTTGAACTGTCTTTCATCTTTATCATGAGCTCAAAAAAGTTTTTATATTAATATCGTTGTTGTTAAATATAATCTTTGAACAATAACTTTTAAGTTTTTGCGGTCATATAGCTTCCTGTCATATTTTAAAAATCATATAGTGTTCAGTGAGTTTAAAAAGAGCATGATAGAGTACAAAGGTGTTCAGAGCAAACACTACTATGCTGAGCCTTGTACAGATGTCAGTGAAAAAATGAAGCATATACATCAGGACTTATAAATTGTTCATATGAAATGTTGTACATAGACACTCACCATAACAAAAGTAGATCTCCAGCTCTCTGCATCCAACTCAAGCTGTCTCCGCTCCTCTCTAGTGATGGATGTTAACTGACAGTTATAAAGCTATTGCCACACAAGAAGCCCAGACCACTCCAGTGTACCAGACAAATACCAGTCAAAAAGGCCACCCAACTGTAACAAGCCACTGTACTTGAAGGCTACAGGAAGTAACAATGAGTACACAAATCCAATGTGATCTAATGGGAGTAGCTTAGCCTGGGCATGGCTCTCGTGGGGGATTGGGAGAGAGAGAGCCTGGGACACATAGCAACACGCGAGGAAGACAACTCTAAAAGTCGACTTCTGCAGTCGCTAATATCACTATCGTTATTTCCGAAGGAGTATCATGTGACGGTCTTTTTTATGATTTTCGCGAGTATGATGTATTATTTTTAATCTGAATTGGCAGCAAACAAACGCTGGTTGGTAAGTATGAAATGTTGGTTGCATAATAAATCAATCACGATAGTTATATTATTTCAAATGTTTAATTAATTAGGTTTTGATTTAATTAAAATCAAAAATTAAATCAATTGAATAAAACATTTTCACAATAACAATACAAACGAATAGCAATAGAACAACAAAAATGAATCACACGCTGCTAGTAAAGAGAAGTTTAACTAGTAAAAAGTAATCTCAGTTTTATTTTACTCGCGAGTACTGTGATTACTCGCGACAGTTATTATGAACAACTCGGACCTACCACTGCAAAACGGTGCCATCTGAAAGCAAATACTCTTTCCGAAGCCAGTAGGAAGAACTATAAATTAGTCAAAACCTACAATAATATGTTGTAAAGCTTGAGACTGTTTTGGTCTCAGCGTGACTATGCCTAGCTTTGATAGATGATTTTGAATCGCTCCATTTTTATCAGTAAATGAAATGAAACCGCAAACGTGAAAACGCAAGAGAATAGTAACCTATGGTTCTTATCGTTTTGTTATTAAACGGGGTATTGCATAACTACCCAGTCTATCAAAAACATAAGGCCTTTCACTAGATCAAGTCACGTTACCGTGACGATAGGCTTTTAAACGCGCCACATCTAATACATCGTGAGATCTGAAACTATCGACACGCTTTCATTAGTATCAGTCTGAGCGTCATATGTAACATATGTCGCTCGTTTTGCCGAAGTTATCTTACCTTTCTTTCGCTATGTGTCCCAGGCTCTCACTCCCAATCCCCCACGAGAGCCATGCCCAGGCTAGGGGTAGCTCATCTATCTACAAATATTGAATGGTTTGCACTGCTTGTAGGACAAAGATAAATCACTTAATGGATAACAATTCCTCGTTTAGTTTCAGCATATGCTAGACCAGGTTTGTGAAATATGTATATTTACTGTATATTACACTTATGAATTCATCTAATGGTTTCAAGCTGACAAATTTTATTTAAGCAAGAAAAAGATATTCAGATCATGATTGAAGGTCATTTAGCATAGTTTTTGAGCAGTAGCAAAGGTCAAGGACAACTGCGAATCATCGTTACTACAGTTACATAGTGTACAATGTATATGGTAGAGGAAAAAAAACTCGATGTACTAACTGTATTATTTATTCAATGTGAAGGTTTAGGGCCGTCCAACTCAAGCCATTTCCGCTCTCAGCTGGTGATGAGTGTAAACTGATTGCTATAAAGCTATTAGCACACAAAAAGGACCACCCAAGTGTTAAAAGCTGCTTTATTTGAAGGCATGAAGCGGTACCAATGAAAGCACAACTCCAATGTGATCTGCTCAGGCCAGCTCATTTATCTACAAATACAGAATGGTTTTACTGCTTGTAAGACATAGTTGAGTAACTGAATGGATAGCAGTTTCTCTTTCAGTTTCAGCATATGCTAGACCAGGAATGTGAAACATGGCCTGAGGACTCTGAGTATGTAAAAAAGGAAGTTAGTTTCGAGGTATTTCCATCAAGATTTGTGACTTTTTGAAGATAAATAATTTCCAAATTATCCCTACATCTGCTTGAGAACATTAAATCTGTAAAAGCGTTAATGTCCAGCATTCACGCTCAGCATGATGTACTGACACAAGTTAGTCACTATAAATATTGCATATAGAACTAGAGATACAACTATAGTTTTAAAGTATGCAACTATAAAGTTTTTTATTTGCAAACTATAACACTTTAGATATTCTGATCCACTATGAAAGTCGCAAAGGAACACAAAACAATGCATTATTTTTGGACTCTTGGTATACCATTCGGTAAGAAGCAAATTATATCACACAATTTTAGAATTTGTGAAATAGATTTAGGTGTATATTTTACACTACCAGCAGTAATCACAGTACTAGCTTCATGATCACGCGTCACCTTCCTTAGATGCATTTTCTATGTGGCAGACAAATAAATGCATGCATTGTTTCTAGCAGTTCAGAGAAGCTGTGCAAAAAAACTTCATTTCTAATGACTCGCTGAATCAGTTCGAACCGGTTTGAACCGGTCTACTGATGTTACTGAAGCCTACTGATATTTCTCAACAGGTGGTATTCATAATCAACAAAAATATAAACAATTAGTGATCAAGATTAACCAATAAACACATGAATGACATTGTTCTGTTTGGCTATTTAAGATATCACACCTAATAGTGATGCACTTGTGAAGGTAATCAGATACCATGTTAAAGAAACAGGCTGTAGCAGGTAGACTACGGGAGTGTAGAGAGTGAGAGGGAGAAAAAAGGGCAGGTGATATGAAACTGTTTACACTCATGAATAGCAAACATTAAAAACTAGATTGATTTGCTTTAACATAAAAGGCAGTTAATATTTTAGAGTATATCCTTAGCTTCAGCAAATTATTTTACATTTTTCATTTATTTCAAAGCGGTATAACAGTAAGGGTTACACTATTTTTCACCACTCCTGTCTGTCTTGTCTCCTCCTGTCCTGTTTTAGTGTTAAATAGGTAAGTGTAAGATTGAAAATGTTATTCAGTTGTGTGCCAAGACTTTGTTTTATTTTCAATTTGATAGTCTGAAGCACACAAATAGATTTTAACACAAATTGCTATGCTGTTTTCACTACTTGATGTTCGGAATAATACTAATTTGAAAGGAACAAAGCTATAGTTGAAGGGCTACAAACAGGGTGTTCCATATAGATGAGAACCCTAGACCACCCACTGCTACGGAACTGTTTTGTTAAGTTGTGATCACCACGCTGCAATTTGTTTAAAAACTGACTGATTGATAATGGTAAACTCCACGCTTCAGAGACTCCAGCAATACCAGTAATTTGACAATATCTTGCTTCACATCTTCTCCATGCTACACAGACTGGAGCAAAAGGGTGACAATACCTTCATAAATAGCATTCTAGTGACTGATGCTAGAGATAAGGGTTGTCTTATGGATATACTGTACAAGTTGGAGCAGCTATGGTAGCTTTGAAGTTGTCTCCTCTGCTAGAGAATACTACATAGGAAGTCTGTGTGTAATATATAATAACCTATCATCGATCTGCTATTTATGTAACTGATGCAGATAAAACTACAGTAAGCACTCCTACAGCGTGAATAATCTGTTCTAGGAACGTTTATAATATTATGATTTTACATTATAAGAACAGTAAAATACAAGTAAATTGTCTAATCCGTTCCAGGATCTTTCCAAACTCTCCCTTTGGCCATACAAAAAAGAAAAAAAATTAGAATTAACATTATTAATTATAGGCTGTATTGTGACAGCAGTATTATTGGATTGGTTTGCATCGACAACTTTTCTCTTGTTTCCATTTGTTTCTGATCAATCTCACTGGCTTCATAGGCTGTTGTAGTACTTCAATGATAGGTTTATAAAGAACAAACATCTTCAATGTTTATTTTCTCATTTTCTTCTAAACAGCAAAGTGTATTCTGCAAAGTAAAACTAATAACAAATATTTTATGTTTACAATTAAGCAAAACAACAAATTATTTTTATTATAAAAGCACAGTATTACCTGTTTGTCATCTATCTGCTTTCAGGGGTCAAGGTTGGGATAAAAAAGAATTTTCGACAAAAACCCAACTCATGGCATTAATATTGATGGACCGACGCTGTAAAACCTGCACCGATCGCCTTTGTATTTATGAATAATTGCACAGCTATCCTATTCTCTGTGTTGGCGACACATGTGACGGTCTATCACGATGAACTAAAATGTGACATAAGTTGTATATATAATAGATATAATGCTATAAACTCATCATTTTTTATTTCACAAATGCAGCGAGTTAGATTAACATTCAAATCAAACTTGTGAACCTGCTTGGCTTGACGCTTTTAGTTATATGGAAATTTTTACGTAATACGAAGCAAAAACTTTACATAAATTATTTACGTTATCTGGAATTAAGGTTATAAAAGGTATAAGTTATATGAGCGTCTACTGTATTGAATTTGAACCATATAAACAATAGCGTCTATACTATATATCTTGCTTTGATTATAACTGAATACCAAAGAATAGTTGTACTTACCACCGTGAATTCTCTCAACCCTCTCCCCTCAGAGCTAGTAGTCAAGTAGAGAATATTACTAGAGTGACGTTCAATCACAGCCAATATGATTACCTGGTAGACTTCTGACAGGTGAGAACAGGTGTCCTCGATCATTTCTATCAACAATATAATAACAGTGAGAAGGATACATGTTATGGTGCTTATAATGGAACTGGTGTAACAATCAACAACCATAAGCATATACTGTCATACTTCAACATACAAGCTTAATGGGTTCCATGTCAGAGCGAAGATGTCAATTCTCTTTTGTGTCAAATCAAATTTCCACATGTAAAAATACTATATGCAAATTAATTTATTCCAACCCTCAGAAAAGGACCACCTCAAGACTAAAACCTAAACATAACAGAAAAACAAGTTTGTAAGTGTTCACAATGACCCTACCTACATTGACTTGACTCAACCTGTAGACCTGGTTGACCCCTGTTAACTATTGACCCTGACTCAACTACAGTTCACCACCTGCGCTTACCAAATAACAAATAGCTACATAAATATAATTCTAGTCCTGTAGTTAAGGAGGTGTGACAACTCCAAAGTAAACAGTCTATAAACAACTATATATTAATAGAGAGTAGTTTCCTACAAGTTTCCAGTCATCAATAACACAGGTTAAGGAATAATATTAAGTTGAGCTGTTATAGTCATTTAGCCAGCTACATCTATGTATCTACTTGACTAACTCAAATTCAATGGTCAGGGCAACACAATGTTGTTGTGCCGTTTGCTGTTGACCAAAGATGTGGAAAGGCTTTATTTAAAATAGCTTAACATTTGTCGCAAAAACAGACCTTATTACTAATATAGTTATGGGTGGGTCGTGATTCCAACTACTATTCAGCTAAGTATTGCTAAGGAATTTAGGTCTATTGTTTGCCACTGTCTATCGATAAAAGCAACCAGATATTTTTTGTGTAATCGGGAGAAGTTTCTTCAGAGAACAATTGGTAATATTTCCACATGCTTTTTAGAATGAGGCATTAGCATTTCAACAGGCATCTCATTGAAGAATAATCTAGACTTGGTTTTAACCAGGGATGCAATAGAGCTGCACTCTGGTTTTAACCAAGTTGATACGGTGAATCACTTAAAACTCCAATCTACTTGTATGAAGCATTACCTACAAACCAGCAATTCACGTGTACTGCAACTGCGCATTCTGTATAACTTGAAACTGCATATGTACTGCAACTGCGCATTGGTATGAAGTTGATATGGTGAATCACTTAAAACTGCTGGATTTTTAAGCATCTGCACTGCATCGTATGAAATTGTCAGATGCTGTGTTAAACAAGCATATGAACTCATATGCTAACTACCATATCACTTTAAAATAAAGCGTCAGATATTATCATCATTTGTTGATTGATGAGCCTAAGTTCCTAAAAAACTAGTGTTGGAATGGCTATTGAAGGAGTTTGAACGGTACAGAGGCTTTCAATTAAATTAAAACTTTTAAAAAGTTTGAAGTTTAAAAGCGCTTATACAGATTAAGAAGTTGTTTGCCCACCCAAACTCTAGTTTGAGCAGCATTTACTTCTTACACTAGTGAATTAGTTGCAGCAGATTCCACTCAATACTTGATTATGTTACAAAATCTTATGAAAATGTGCTGCACATGAATGTACAAAATAATAGATACTCATACATAAAGTATACTGCAACTGCAATGCATTTTACATATAGACATCAGTGAGCAGGCCTACTTATCAACACGCAGTGTGATTTTATAATGGAAACAATCTCGGTTTTAACCCAAAGTGCAAATGTGGAGAAGTTATTAGCTCCTGTATAAAATCTTGAAAAGTTTAATATCTCATCTCTTTTAAAAGAGATTTGATGGCTGCACAGTGCATATGCCTTATGAAAGTCATCAAATGGTTTCAAGCAGACAAATTTCAAACATGCAGAAATTTTTTTTAGATCACACTTGAACATCATTTAGCAAACTTTGGAGCCATAGAAAAGGTCAAGGACTATTATGACTCGATGCTATTATGGTTACAAAGTGTACTATCTATATGATAAATTTAAAAACTGGATTATTTTTCTATGCGACAATTTCAAGTCGTCTAACTCAAACCCTTTCCACTCTTCTCCAGAGACAAATATGTTCTAGTTACATCATAATATAAACTTTTTATATGAAATGTCGTATATAGATTCTCACCATAACTAAAGTAGATATCCAGCTCTCTGCATCCAACTCAAGCTCTCTCCACTCTCCTCTAGTGTGAATGTAAACCGACAGTTATAAAGCTATTACCACACACAAGCGGACCACACAGGTATAACAAGCCACTGTATTTGAAGGCTTCAGGAAGTAACAATGAGTACACAACTCCAATGTGATCTGGTCGGATTAGCTGACTTATCTACAAATACTGAATGGTTTTATTGCTTGTAGGACAAAGGTGAGTCACTGAACGGATAACAATTCTTCTTTCAGTTTCAGCATATTCTAGACCAGGTAAGTGAAACATATGGCTTGTGGATCATATGGTCCACATACAAGTGAAACATATCTATAGACGATCATATGGCCCGTGGACACGACTCTGAGTATGTAAAAATACAGTGAGTCATAAGAAAGTGAGAAGAGAGAAAAATTAGCAGTAGGAAAGAAAATAAAATTGTGTAAATTAAAAATATTTGGTTGATATTAGAAGTGTTTGATAAGACAATGCAAGCAGCAAAAAGTAGTAGTGAAAAATGTCTATTGCTGGCGTTGTATATTACTGAGAAAAAGTTGTCTTACCTTTTTAAGTAGTGTCACAACTCCCACTATACAAACATTCCTTAGAGGAGAATAACCCGTTCCACCTCAACCTATCACCTGAGAAGAGAATAATATTATTCATGGTTACTCATAGACAGGAGAGAGAGGAAGGCTGTCATTGGAAGAAGGCAAGACAGAGATAGAACAAGGAGAAGAGTATAAGTCACATACCTCTCACTTGAGGGGAAGGAGGTACTAGGACAAACATAGTAGGTATTGTGAGGAGGTGAAAAAGGAAGTTGAAACTTACACTTTGAAGCTGCAGAAGAGGAAGCAGAGGAATTCAAAGAAGTTGAGATGACTGTAGACTGTGAGTCAGTGATTAGTGTGAAGTGTCTATAGCTTAAGCGATCTAGGGCAGGGTGGCGTGGAGAGATCCTCAATGTGTAGCTTGAGATCTTCCTGATTCCTAACTTCAACATAAAAACTGTGACAGTGGTGCATGACCTGCCCATAAATAAAATATAAGAGGTACCACAGAATCTAGAAAGTCTAAATTATCAGACTAAAGGAGAACAACAATTAACAACATAAAATGAATGATAAGATGAATACAGACAAAACCTGATGAGCTGATGAGACATGATACTAATTGAATTCCTTTCTAACTGACCTGCTAACAATACATATTCATATCTGAATATGACTTTGTCAGTGACTCAATTTCATACGGTGAGATTCAACATCTCAATGGGTGGCACATGAACAGATATTGAAAAACTCTACTAGATATTTGATAATTATTAAATTACTGTAGTTTATACAGTGCTATCAGTATTACTATATAAATATTAGTGCTTAGAGAGATTTTTATTATCTGAATATGGGGTGCCTACATAAGCCCTATTTTTATATAATAATATACCTCATCTTAGTCGATGTTCAGAGCAAGTACAGCAATATATAAGTGGAAGGAGGGACACAACTTTAAATCTTATCTACCTCATGTTATGATCTTTAGAAGCACCTGAGTATATCTGACTAATATAAAAATTATAACTGTGCATTAATAAGTACTCACTGATGTTTATATGTAAAATGCATTACATTTGCAGTAAATCTTTGCATGGATATCTATGTAGGTGCATTAGCAGTGCAGGACAGTAGTAAGCGTACCACAACCAAACAGTATTACAGCTTTGCGTAGTTTTACTACTGCATGGTATGCACTATAAATGCACTACAACTACATTATTTGCTAATGCTTATGAAGCAGTATTGTTATAGTGGTGGTATTATCTACAGTAAAGTATGTAGTGCTGGATGGAGTGGGTGTGTTGCTAGTGCAGATTTTGCAGTTTACTATGTAGTAGGTACTTTGGCGTTACACTGTACATATATGCGCAGTAAATGTTCGTGAAAACTCATCACAAAATCAAGTATTGAGTTGACATTGGTGTAACCACAATCCAATTGCTAGATGTGAATTCTGGTTAAATTTGAGCGTGAGTGGACAAACAAATTGATCACAATGAGCACATTGTATAGGGTTGAATAAAAATCTATTATCGTTTTAATATATGATGTCAATGAGAGTGTAACGCAAAGACCCAAATTTCCTCACAATAATTTAATGAGTCAGGCGATAATGCATGAATCTCTATTTTCCGATGATATGAATGTTAAAGCATAAATTTGATTGGTTGATGATAATTACTGGAGGTAATCCTACCTGAAGGTGTCTACTTAATTCAGTTGCTTTTTCAACTTTTAAACAGGATCAACTGTGGTGAGAACATTGGGAAATGTACAGTGACAATAAAATTACAGAGCAGATGCTTAAGTCTGGCTCCCATATCAATTGCAAGACTCCGGCGGTAAAATTGTGCAGCAAAACGCTAGCAACGCTAGGCTCGGCGGCTTATTTTCACATATAGCTGCATCCCAAATAACGACATAAAAATGTTCGCTCGCCATCCCGTTTCAATAATGTGGACCTTCACATGTACAATGCATTTCGGGAAGGTTTTGCTTGGGCTCTTCGCAAGGTTTGAACAGCGGTAAACTCTTGCGTTGCCGCCGGCAACTACCGGAGGTCCTCGGCGGTACCCGATGCATAGGTTCCCGATACACCGCTAACAGCCTGCAGGGCTGTCGCCGGTGATTTGCGACAGGTATGGGAACCAGGCTGTAGAGAGCCATCAGTGGCTGTTGATCTGCAGTATGAACTTCATACTAATGTGTGGTTGCTGAAAAAATGAACATTCACTGTATGTGGGAAGGGCTGGTTTCAGATCATGTGTCATGGAAGATGGCAGTGGACACTGTGCAGTAAAAGTTGTAATTAGAAGTTGTAATGCTCTGCAAAATTGCACCATGCTACACTGTAATGACACATGTAACAGGGCAGTCATAATATAGATGTTGCCATTCAATAACAAATAGAAATGATTGAAAAGGGTTGTAAACATAGATTTAACATATCAAAAACCAATAGATATGAATAAATATATTCATAAACATAGATGTATCCTATCAAAAAATCGAGATCAATGAATATAGTTGTAAATATAGATGTAAAACTATCAAAAACCAATTTTTATATGGAGAAAGATAGTCATAAACATAGATGTAACCTATCAGACCCAAATAGAGATTGATGAAGATAGTTGTAAACATAGATGTAACCCTCAGAAACAAAGAGAGATGAATGTAGATAGTCGTAAACTTAGATATAACCTATCAGAAACAGATAGAGATGAATGAAGAGCGTCGCAAAAATAGATGTAACCTATCAGAAACAAAGAGAGATGAATGTAGATAGTCAACTGATGAGAATGATTGTAAACTCTGATTGGTCAACTGATTACAGTCAATAACTCAGGTTGAGGTTTGAAATGATATATTGATGTAGCGGGTGATGGGTGTAGGTTATGGAGTTGTCCACTCTATTGTGCTCAAGTACATGTATTAAGGACTTGAGTTAAACCAACATGAAATTAAGTTTTCTTTCGCAAATAAAAATACACAGCCACAAGATTCATGTATTCACACTATTTTATACAAAAATAAACTTAGTTAATAAGTGTAAACAAAAGTCTACAACGAAGTTCAACCCTTAAGTATTTTGATTAATAATTTGTGACCTTATGCTTTTCTACAGAGCACAAAGAGTACAAGTTGATCTCAGTGAGTAACTGCAAGGATGCCACTATCGACAGACATAAAATAATTTTATTTTTGTGAATGTTTATATAGAAAGTATAGCTCAGTTGGTAGGGTGTCTGTTGGTGACCATGGGGTCCCAGCTACCACCGCTCCCTTTCCTGGCCAACCAGTAGCTGAACCAGGACAAGGCAGTAATAAATGGGCTACTGGTTAAAAGGATTAAATGGACTTGGTCTGATTTTATGAAGCTACTAGAGCGACGCTCATAATCAAACTTAAGAAGTTGGGTAGCATCTGTGGATGGAAACTTGTCCTGAATTGTCTTTGACTGCTTAGCAACTTGTTGTATAGAGTAACAATATAGTCAGGAGACAGATGATATCAGAACTTGAGGTACGCAGCCAGAGAACAGAAGACCCAAGAAACCTCTATCAAAGAGGAATGTGTGTCTACGTACACCATGAATAGGATGCACACCATGACATGTGTTGACTCACACATTGATAAAGACATGTACATTGAACCTGACACCCATGATATAAGGAGTGAGAGAGCTGCTACTGACCTTATGGTGAGAATTTAAGGTCGACTCGAGTTCTTGCAATTTCTGCTGATTCGTAGAGTTCTACAATTATTCTTCTTAGCATCTCTTTTACTTGTTGGTACCTCCTAGCAAGGTCACTGCAATGTGCACTTAATGTCTAGTTATATACATATGTTCAAGTGTATGACATCGCAACTGGTCTAGACTCTGGTAATTACCGATAGTAGAGAAGAGAACCAAGCATGCAGGAACCATCCAATTGTTATTAGGAGACAGATACTGACAAATATCAAGTAAACATTCACTCATGGTCAGAGTTGGTAGGGACGAGTGAAGGTCAAATAATCACAACAAATTTAAAGTGAGCTACCAAAGCAGTGCAATCACTAGAAATGAATAAACTGGAATTTGACTGTTCAATGAGATTTTCGTTAATTGCAAAAGCTCATTCCACAACCTTGTTCATAAAGATGGAGTTGATGTGGGCTAACAATCCACAAATTTTGTAGATAAATGATCTGCTCGGATTAGCTAATCATCTGATAATCATTAGTATCAAACTCATCAGTACTAGTATTAGTATTTGGTAGTGCATTTTCGACTGATCCTTTTTCTGCATAGTTCATGAGAATCAAAGGTCAAATTAGGGTCAGCCTAAATGAGTAAAACGTAACAAATAGTCTTTTGAAATTATTTTGCCCACATGAAAGTAAACTCTAAAAATGAACTTGCCTAGCAAGGTGTTAACTCTTTAAGGACGAAGCCCGTGAAAGCCCGTCAAACGGGCAATGTCTCAGAGGCCGAACCCCGTGAAATCACGTTAAAATTCAGTCTATGATAGGCCTTTTTAAAAATATTTTATTCTTTAAAAAAAAATTGTTAAAAATTAAAATTAATAGTTCCATCAAATTCGGTAGGCTTTATACTGCTTGTTTAAGGCTATAAATAATCACTAATACGCATGTGCAAGAAAAACACGTTGTAAAAATTTTGATCTTCCTTTTTGAAAGTCATTCATCATGTACGCACGCGATTGTTCAAACTCTGCTAAAAAGTTTGTTTAGAGGAAGACATCGGCTGGGTTGAAAGTGAAGAAGATACTAGGTCAGAAAAATGTGAAGAAGACGATGGAATTAAAAAAGATCAACAGGGTGAATTGGATTGCGAAAGTGACAGTGAAACGGCCGGCGATGAAACCGAGAGTATTTACGGATTTCCAAGAGGAGCTGACTTAAAACCAAAATAATTACGTTTGGCTGACAGCTTGGCAGGAGTAAAAGTTTGAATTTATAAACAGGTAAGTTTTTTATCATTTAAAGCTTTTTATAACATCGGCCATTGTAAATGTTATAATTAACGAAACGAATAAATATGGCTTTCAAAAACATTGCTATGCTTCGGAGCCTGTTGATGGTAAATACATCTGGCGGGTTGTTGGTTTAGCTATGCATATATATTCTCGAAAAGCCTACTCTGTTGTCTTACTGTTCTACAATCCTTTATTATCTACGCTGATTTTTAATAGAAATTAAAAATAGCAACAAAATAGAAACAGGTTTTCTTTTTGCTGACTATTTTGAACAGCCAGCTGACAATAAATTGTTCAAGTTGGAAGATGCTTTGCCATGATATACCACCGGTTATATTCTGTTTTTCTGTCTGGTAAATTTATATCTATAGATGACAGCTGGCATATGGAAAGGATGGCTCAGCTTCAGGCAGTATATTCCATCTAACAGATCTAGATTTGGAGTAAAGTTATTTGCACTCTGCGATGCTGTCTCTCGCTATGTGCACAAGTTGTCTGTATACATCGGTGAGGAGCGAGAGCAAGCTGAAGGCGCAGTGGAGTCACTTGTGAAGTATCTTTGTGCGAGTCATGTTTTGATCCTTGTCATGCTAACTAGATTTATTTACAAATTGTGTATTGTTTAGTTTCTACAAATGCTTCATTGCTTCGTATTGCTAGCTTGTACATCTAAATAAATGTCATAATCTATTGTATTTGTTGTGCATTAGTATGTTGTATTTGTGGTTTGTTGCTCTCCTCAAGGCACTCACCTAATCAGAGAGTTCAGTTCTTATATTGTTTGCAATGTAGCAGTCCGTGATTTGCTGTTTCTGCTTATAATAAATGTTGCTTCCTGTTTTTTGTTGCTTCACCAAATGTGTGAATACAGGCTCTCCACTCAATTTTTCTTGCACACAAACAGCTAATCCTTTTCTGCAGCAAACATGAATCTGTGCAATTAGTTTATATGCAAAATTGTTATTGGTACATATATCTATAGTTTCAATAAATACATATACATCTGACTGCAGAAAATCATAACTGCGAATAAAAAGATTTCGAAATGAAAAGACTTGCAAGCTACTTGGAGGAAAAGATCTCAGTCTGTGGGAATATATCTCAGCTTTCAGATGCATATTCATTTGCAGTTTCATACCAATTTGCATGTAAGTTATAGCAAAGCTTGGGCAACCATGTCAGGCCTCAATTTTCTGCTGGTCTTTTGGGTTGGTCGCTGAGAATTTCGCATGGCCTTTCCGTAATGCTTCGGAGCTCATAACTCCACTTTCAAGGCTATCCAACGACCACTTTTTTTTGCAAATTGTTGTAAACCTATGAATCCTTGGAACCAGTATTTATACAATATTGTCATCTACATTTAACAATTAGAAAAATGCAATAGAAAATGAAACATGAAAATAAAAAAATCATTGCTTCAACAATCTTGAGATTTTTTGCTGGTAAGCATTTGCAAGCTATCTGCATAGAGAAAATATCAGCTTGTAGAAAAATTCCTCAGCTTTCTTATGCATAACAGTTGTTGTAATTACCACAATTGCGATGAAAGCTATTGCAGTTTTCATGCAGCCATGTCGAAAGCTCAAATCGCCCTAGTAATTGCCCCCATCCGCTGGTACTTTCCCAACCGTAAGTAGGCCGTCAGTAAAGGGTTAAAGGAATTGTGATGGTACTTGATAATGATAAACTCAATACTTCACAGACTGCAGCAATATGGTGACAATACCTTAATCAATTACACTCCAGTGTCTGATATTAGAGAAAAAGGCTGTCTTATGGGAAAACTGAGCAAGTTGGAGCAAATATGGTAGCTTTAGAGGTATTTCCTCTTGTTAGAGAATATTAAATGGGAAGTATGTGTGTATTATGTAACAACCTAGCATCTATCCGCTCTCTAAGTTACCACAACTACATAAATTTAATTATCTAAACAGCATTGTGGGTTATATTTGTTGTTTTGTCTGTAACTGGATACCAAAGAATTGATGCACTTACCCCAAAAAACCCTCCCAATCCTCCCACCTCAAAGTAGTAGTCAATCATATATTTAGTTGACTGTTTCTTCTCAGGCAAGTATACATGTAACCATATGCATGTATAACAATAATCTTCAGTGTAACCACATGACAATCTCTCACAGCATACGGGGCTGCCAGGACACTAGTCTTGGCTATAATACTAGTCATGTCTGTTCGTCTGCCTCGAGTCGCGGGAGGAAATTGGGCAAAACTCTAGCATCGTACAATATTAGAACTCACTACATACTGTGTAGCATACCAGCCCCTACCTGCTGCACTAATCGCTTGCATCCAACTATTTTAGAACAGTTGTGAACGTATATCTCTATGCTTTATTGACAGCCCTGTCTATTTCTCATGGCTCGTAAAACTGCCAGAATACTAGTATCAATAATGGCTATAACTATAAAACATCTATTTGAATACCATAGCACTCTATTTTTTAACCCTTCCCCTATACTAGCGGTCAAATAGACGTGCCGTTCAAATAGAGGCCGGCATTGTATTTTTCAGAAAGCTTGCAAAAAATTTTGAATGGGAAATTTAACCCATTTATGGGTGAAGCGAATGTATGCTACATTTTTCGCACTCCTCTGGGTGAAGCAACATTAACCCTTTCGCGGGCAGTGCGACGTTTTTGTCGCTTTGCGATACGGCTGCTAATGGGCAGTGCGACGTTTTTGTCGTTTTGGTAACGTATTTTATTATTGCCGTTTCTGGTTAGCTAAATGTCGTTTTTTGTTTAATTTTTTTACCAATAGCAAGCTACGATATAGTAGTTTCGGTTAGCCTCAAAAATTGACTTTAAGGTGTGAACTAGAGCTACTCTAGTTCAGTGGGTTCTTTAACAAGTCGTTACTTGTCAGGAGACAAAACAAACACGTCCTAACTTACTGAGCTTCAAGCTGTAAGCGAGTCACTAGAAGATCCCTTCTCTCGGTCTCGCGCTTTTCTCCTTACCTCCGGTCAAGCCGGAGTTGTAGCGAGCCGATAATATCACATCCTCCTTTGTTTGATGGAAGCGACTTTCTCACAGGGGATCTTCATCTAGATTCTGGGAGATCCCGTGAGGTCTAGTCCTCTGCAGCCTGTATAGCCTGTAGGCGACTACTTGCTGGTCTTCTGCACTCTCAAGTGCACATGGGTAAACGTGGGTTTCCCCCAGAGTCTGGTGTCTCTGCGAGTAGAGCCTGGTAATTCTACTTTGCTTCTAGGGCGCTTCGGTACTCCGGGTATCCTTGGAAACGCGAGGTTTAGGAAAAGGAGTCTGGGAACTCCTTTAAAAGGGTTGAGAGTCTAGGATCTCTCCAAATGTCGCCGAGAGTCTGGAATCTCTCCGACGTGACTTCCCACCTTGTGAAGATCACACCGCGCTTTCTCCTCGACCGAGCAACAGGTCCTCGTTGGCAGTGTTCATGTATTCTCTCTCTCCCGCCCAGTCTCCTTCTAGAGAAAGGTCTCTGGCTGTGTTGGTTGGTTTAGCGCGGTCTCCTGTGGACAGGTTTCCGGCCGAAGTCGCCTGTTCAGCACGGTCTCCTGCAAGCAGGTATCCGGCTACAGTCACCTGTTCAGCACGGTCTCCTGCAAGCAGGTATCCGGCTACAGTCACCTGTTCACCACAATCTCCTGTTGTGTGGTCTGTGGCTGGTGACGCCCCACTGTCTCCCTCCAAAAGAAGACCTTCGTTCTCGTGGTGGTCTCTCTCGTCACCCGAGTCTCCACCTAATGCCATACCGTTGTCCCTAGCGGAGATGGTGGTGGCAAGACGGTAGCAGCTGGTTTTCTCTGAGATTTCGGGGTATGGGGAGCTGCCCGGGAACCAGGGGAGTTAGCTGAAGCAAAAATCTCCCTGAGGACGAACTTTCTCATACTCTTGTTTTACAGCACGGAGCTCTTTCTCTCGTCTCTCAAGCTCCTTCGGTTCAGCCTCGCACCATCTACCCAGTGTGGCACACTGTTCTCTGAGGGCCCACAACTCTCCCTCAAAATCAGTCTGCTAGTCAACTGAGTTTCGGTTGGAAACTATCCGAACATTCTTATAAATACAGCGGTCTTTCCTTGACTTGAAGGGACACTCGCTTTCAGCATGATACTTGCCATCACATATACGACATCGGCTTGGCCTGTCGCACTCACCCGCCATGTGCCCAAGTTTCTTACAATTATTGCATCTAACACGGGGGCAGGTTTTCACAAAGTGATCTGTTGAGCCACACTCATAGCAGCTGTCATTCCTTCTCCGGTATGAAGAGCCATGACGCTTTCCCCAATGACTATTCCTGTATGCATGGTCTTTGGAGCCATCTGAATCACTGCTAAGACTGTAACAGTGCCAGCGATAGCGTGTTCCATGGCTACCTTCACAGCTGCTAGAGCCATGCCTGTAGTTATTATGATGCCCATGGCGTTCTTGACTACTCTCACGGCTGCTAGAATCGCGTCTGTAGTCATTATAACACCCATTGCATCCTCGAGCCTTGTAACTATCACTACTATCTCTATTCTTTCGACGACAGTCTCGGACCTCTCGCCGTTCTACCTCACCAACCTCCTGTTTGACACACAGCTGTCCAGTAGCCCCCACGCTTGCAGCCTTCGAAAAGGTACTAGCCCCTGGGATTGGCTTTATGGCTTCCGGTGTCGCACTAGGTTGAGCAAAAGCAGGTCGATTAAAACTAGGCTCTGCCGTGAGCATATTTGAGGCCTCTTGCACTACATTTCTGGTCCAGAGAAGGTTTCTAAACCTCTCCCAATCCAGATTATTTTGGGCCATCAAATCTCTACTCAATCTTGTGTCACGTAGTCCATTCACGGCAATGACCAAAGCAAAGCTCCTCCGTGAATCATCATTCATGCCAAAATCAAGCTGCCTACTAAGCCGCTCTACTCTAAGGAGAAAATCTCTGTCGTCTTCTCCTGCAAGTTGTTTCGCAGAAACAAACTTTTGGGTCTTGACGTAAACGTTCTCCTCTCTTTCATAATGCCCTCTCAGCAGGTCCCAAGCCTGGTTGAAAGTTGAGTCTGGGTTATTAGACTCAAATCCCAACGATCTTCGGGTTTCCCTACCCTCTTGGCCTATGGCTTTTAAGAGTGCTAGTAATTGAGCCCTAGGAGTGAAGTTGGGGACCACGACGGCCTCCCCCTCCACCGTAGCCTCACTATCCCCCATCTCAAAGTCCTTCATTTCAATACATAGGGTAAACTCTTCGCTAAACCTTTTCCAGCTACCGAATACATCAGTAGCCAAAATCTCTAGCGCAGGCAAGCTAGCAAAAATATTTGCACCCACCCTTCTTCCAGCCATTATTCTATATTAATTTGAAAGAATTAAATAGAATTCACTGAACAGAAATAATAACGGAACATTCAATTGAAATCCGTTCGTGTATCTATTGGTAGTCACCACACCTCAATGCACCTCGCCGAGCGTCTACACACTCCACAATTGTCCAACACAATTCAATATACTCACCTCGACTTATCACTGTATTATCGTATTAATTTAGCACCACACTATCGTATTAATCTATCACTACACTATCGTATCAACTTATTACTACACTATCAAATTACCATATCACTCCACTATCGTATTAATTTACCACCACACTATCGTATCAACTTATCACTACACTATCGTATTACTTCTCTCCTGAAAGTAAGCACTCGTGGTACCATGTGAACTAGAGCTACTCTAGTTCAGTGGGTTCTTTAACAAGTCGTTACTTATCAGGAGACAAAACAAACACGTCCTAACTTACTGAGCTTCAAGCCGTAAGCGAGTCACTAGAAGATCCCTTCTCTCGGTCTCGCGCTTTTCTCCTTACCTCCGGTCAAGCCGGAGTTGTAGCGAGCCGATAATATCACAAAGGTTGAAAAAAAACGATCGTTTTTAGCAGTGATGAATAAATAAACTTTCAAAAAAAATTAGAAAATTGTTCTAAATAATTTATCATCTTTTATTTTTCTTGCTTCGGTTTTAGCTTTTATTTACCGAATTTTTTGAGAGTTTGACTTTAGTTTACCGTCATGGCGACTTCTAAAAGAACCTCCCGAAATTATTCTAATAAAGCAAGTACTAGTACCGAAATTACTAAGAGATTCAGAGCTGACAGTGACTTTTTAGATTTAGTAGCAAGAGATGACAGTGAATCAGGTTTGAATTGTGATTGTGATGACTTTACATCTGGAAGTGACAGTGATGAAAAGGCTGGTAGCAGTAATGATGAGGATGTGAGTAGGAGTGATGCCAGTGCCTGGAAGAATATAACCAACATAAACAGAGATAAATCTCCTACAATTCAGCAGTTTATAGCAGTGACAGGCCCAGTATTTACTCCAGTAGATGCTCAACCAGTATTTTGAAAAGTTTTTTGAGCCTGTCAATCCAGGAAGTACATTTTTGTGGGAGCTCTTTGTTACACGAATAAGTACATGGTGTAAAGACTGTGATGTGGGCCTTTGTAAAGGAGAATGCTTTCGAAAATATCATTCGTAAATAGACAATTATTATGAAAAGCATATATTTTATGTTATACATTTTTATTTGTTTATAATATATATATATGCCTATGGACATATACATGTATACATATGCACCTTTAAACATATATATATGCACATAATAACACACAGAAAAGTGTATGAACCTTTTAAAAAAAATTGATTTTTTGGAAAATTAATTCGCCCATGGAAGTCTGATTTAGTTTTGAAAATTCGCCCGCGAAAGGGTTAATCATTTTAGATGCAATAAATTTGCTTTTTGAAATGAAAGGATGAAGGTACAGTGCATTCTCGAGCTTTGATGACCCTGTTATATGTTGTTTTCACCCTACGATGTGAAACGATGAATTTCGCTCTCTTCATACGAAATAAGTTTTGCCATACGACATCAACAAAAAATTCTCTCGATTTCGAATTTGGCAGTTGGTGCGCCGATTATGTCAGAATAACATATATGCCAATATGCCATTCGCCAAAATCTCTCTAACAACGAATGAAAGAGATACGTTGCTCGATCTTGCTCAGTTTAGCGTTACTTGTTATTAGTTATTTTGAAAACAAAACAAGAAAGAGAAACCAAAACCAAAGAGAAATAGAAGATAAAATTTAATCCGGTGAAAATGTTGAAGTTCAGTAAAATAGTAAACAAAACATACTAAAACTTAGCTTTAAGTATAATGTGTTTAGTAAGCTAAATTCAGTTAAATTAAAGGCTTATGTTATACAACTGTCTTAAAGGTAAAAACTTCATAAGGTACATACCCTAGGACACTTATGTATTCGCGGCATCTAACTTTCGCATTTTCGCGGCAACATACTCTCGCGAAAATTTCATGAGCGAAACTAAACTATCATAACGAATGAGCGAAAACGCGAAATTAAATGGCTTTGTTCATTGATATTCACAATAAAATCGTCATATTAAAAATGCAGGTAAGTTTCGTGTGTGGTTGGCTCATTGGGCAATTTTTGCTAAACTCATTATAGCTAATACACCGACTGAACAGCATGGCAAAACAAATTAAGATACACATAATAAGTTTTTTTGGAAAAGCCTAGACAAATTAGGAAGATGATGATATTAGTTTAGTCATTGAATTTGTAACTGATGAGGATGACAGTCTAATAGGGAAAGTCATAAAATTGAATAATAATTATTGTGGTGATGAATTTTATTACCAACCAAAAGCAATAACAACCTGGAGCCATGGCTACCGCGTGCTATAAATACTTGAATTCTAATATCGATACCACATAGGTCGCTGCAGCAGTGACCTTGACGTCATTGATAGTCCAGGAAACAAATGGCAACAAGCGATCAAATTGCATTATTGATTTTGCCTACACACTTCTACCTGTGGTTCACAAATAAAAACTACCGTACTTTTCGGAATATTAGCCGCTACTTTTTTCTGATGATTTGAGCCATACGGCTTATATAAGGGTGCGGCTAATCTGTGGCTTTTTCTTTAACTGCTAGGGCGCACTAACGGGAATCTCCAATTAGTGCGCTTCTAGCGGTGAAAGAAAATACGAAACAATGCCTCACGGTACTGTCCCATTAGGCACTAAGTTAAAAAGCGTCGGATAATACGAAACGGTGCCGTTCTCCACTGTTCCGTTTTAAACAGGAAAGTTGCTGCCACGTTAAAAAGCATAGTCCTTAGTTCTGCGGCCTAATCAAAGGTGCGGCTTATGTATTGTTTTATTATCGTTTATTGGAAAATAAAGCAGATGCAGCTTATATAGAGGTGCGTTTTATAGTCCGAAAAGTACTGTAGTCCAAAATTGAAAAATATTTCGTAGCAGTCAACTGGACCTGAGGAATCTAATGATGTTTGTTCCACTGCATTTATTTTCACATCACTATATTTTCGCACTCATCAGAGCTGCGAAATTAAGTTGCAGCGAAATTTTACTCTGTATGCTACTCACAAAACTAAATACTAGCGAAATATAAGTGTCCTAGGGTAGTGCACATAGTACATTGTAGCATTACATGTTATGGAAGATCACAACCACTTAACACACAAAAGTTACAGTGGATGACTGTAGTTACTAAGGTTAATATATTATTTTGTTACTAATTCTTGATGGGCAAAATACAATTAATGATAACAATATGAACAAGAACCAAGCTAACAAGAAGAGTTAAATGGACAACTGTAGTAATGAAAGGCGATACATGTACTACTTGACTTCCTGTTCAACAGACCTGCTTATGGATACAATCTAATTGACCTGAAAATGACTGTCAGTCACTCAAATTACATGAATATGGAATAGGAACTTTAAATGTAAACATTACAAAGCATCTCTAATCCCCTGACAGTGCAAAGAGAGACTTCTATCGTCTGACTATGGGGTGTCTACTAGGGATGGCATTTATTGTTTGAAAAGGTGTTATTGACTATCGTTGGAGTTGTCCCATCGACAGCGACCGATAGTGTGCGTGTGGGCGTGTGTTTATTTCATCAACAAGCAAACAAAAAATATACACAGATTAAAGTTATAATAATAAAGAGCAGAAAACATATAGTCGGGTGTGGAAAAAGAAATAACTCGACGAGATGATGATGGGGTCCATTGCGAAATGGCAAAGCCAGCAGTACGCGAGCCCGAGTCAGCAGCAACAAGCAAGATAACAACGATCACCCGATAGAGTGAAGATACAACCTCAGCTTCACCTTAAATTTTTTAGAGATTTTATTTATTTTAAAACAGTCGGCAGCTTATTCCACAGCGAAGGTGTAGCAAAATTATAGGATCTTTGACCATCAGAATTTAGATGTTTGGGTACAGGAAGTGATAGTAATTGATAAAGAGTATGGTAATGTGAATTATCAATGAGTATCAAACTGTCAATGAACAGACAGAGTTTACCGAAGGTTATCGTATGACCTGGCAGCTGGTAAAACTATCGTATTATCGAGAACATAACTCCAAATTCACAAGACAATTTAAAGATGTAGTTGCGTCAAAATTTAAGTTGATCTTAAAAGAAAGCATTTTTTTTCTCTATCAGTTGATATGTTGTTTGTTGTGTTACGCGATCGCATTGCCAAGATATTTGAAGATTAAAACCGAAAAAATCTGATCACCGTAAAAACGCTCAGGCCACAAAAACGTGCCCAGCCTCGCCAAAAATGATGTCACGCGTTTGGCAACCTCTCTCTATCTCTCGTATTCACATCGGCTATTTGCGATAAAAGTCTAGTCTTACGCGGCTCTATTGGCATATATCTTATTTTGTATTTGCTCGTGTTGGCTAGAATAAAATTTTAAATCCTGCTACAGATGCATTATTATGAATGTTTAAAAGGCCTCAAATAACGAAAATTGAAAGTTTGTTCTACTCACTTTCTCCAAATGTTGTGTAAACATTTGGGTACCGACTACCAATTCTACCGGTCTACGGTAATTCTGTCTAGTCACTTTATGTAGAACGCGGTCTTTGTATCAGCACAGTTCTGCAGCTACCCATATAAACGATATACAGCCTCCCATAAGCCCCGCCCACATTATGTCGCCTATTACCTATTGCCTACGTACTAGTTTCTTACTAGTTTCTTACTATTAGCAAGCCACCTCTTTGAAAAGAATATAGACAGGGATAGAGTTTTAAGGATGAGAAGTCTGCTGCAAACTGGATTTAAACTCACATTCTCCAGTTCTGCGGACACCCATATACCATATCCGATTCACTACAATATTCTGCAAATCATGTTTTGCATTATCTTCAACAATATTATTTTATTATATAATTTTTACAAGCAAAAATATTTTCATCTCGGCATAAAGCTTTTATTAAAAATATTCATCAAGTCGTGGCCACTCACATAGTATTAGCTGATACAATAAGACAAATTCATCTACTGCAACAAACTCAAACAAAACATCATCCAGCACGCATTCAAGTCTTGCTTTCTCCTTTATAGCAGTTTCCACACTGACAAAGCTTCTTCGGCTGGTGGGACGACATAAACATTCTGTAATCAGTAAAACAAGTAAATGTAAACAAAGTAGATGCAATAAATATGTCATTCATAGATATGTCATTCTAAAGCGTATCTATTGACAGCTTCCAAATTGGGAGTTAAATAGATTGCGAGTGTAATTTTAAAAACGAATAAACATTTAATAAAGGCACAAGTACGCCAAGCCAACGATTCGAAGCTTTGGTTCTGGAAATTAAAGATTTGCAATGATTAATCGATTTTACCCACTTCCTACGTGTGAAAATAATTTGTAATCATGACTCTAATTTACCAAAGAAAATTCGAAAAAAATATTATAGCTAGGTAAAACGGCAGATAAGCTATGAAACGATGATTGGAGATAGCAAAGAATTATCATTTTATTAATTAGTATATGTATTTATGACTATAAAAAATATTACATTTACTAAAGTATAGAAGACTCTAAGTTAATTTCCCTCCATTCTGTCTTCTTCTGCAGCAAAACGCTGCTGACGCCTGTCAGCTTTGGCCATAGGCTGTCTACTCTAATCTTTTACTAAACGTTGCTCAGATAACTCTGAGTAGCGGTCGCTCGAACTTGAAGCCATTTTAAAACTATGTATAACTTAGTAATTGTTGAAACGCGTTGAATCAGTAACGATGAGCATGAATTCTCTAGCGATGAGAATCTTCGAGATCACAGACAACGCGTTTTACGAGTGATAACATTTATTACGGTCTATATAAAAATTTCGCGATCGTGATTGGCTAACGAAGCGACCTCATATTTATCGCTCGTGGTTTCGTTTCAGAAAACAAGCTAGTGACGTCACGAAATTGGCACCCGCTGAAACGTGAGCTTTTTAAAAGAGGGCCTCATTCAAACGCATATATCTCTGGACAGGGTTGGTCTACAAAGACAAAAATGGCATCAAATTGTAGCTGATGTTTTAGCCTTTTATGGGTTCTAATTTCATTTTTGACGCAACTACATCTTTAATGCCATACTTTCGTACAACTTTACTAGCCAGATGACCAAATGTGTCTGAAAAGATAAAGGATTGTGAGAAGGGATGGGCAGAGCCGTATAGTTTCACAGAGTCCCGTATCAAAAAACGGAAACAAAAACACTTGATTCCAAACAAACCCGATCGACATACTGATCTCAAATGGAACATTCATACCTCGCTCTCAATACCACTCATTTTTGCATTTACTTTACGTTTTTACAAAATAGTTATTAGTAGCTTTTTGTAAAAAATTTGTCTTCTTTTAAATGGTGTATGATACAACAATCAATTTTAAAGCGACTGTCAATGGGGACTAATTTTTGGTCGGATAATTTGCGGTCTCACCATAATAACTTATATAAAATTAGTAGGCGTGGCCTGTTTGTTTGTAATCGAACGAGCTCCCATATACGCTTCTGCTGGTCGCGGAACTCTGCAAAACTATATGGCTCTGGGGATGAGAAAAGGAAAAGCTGCAGAAAGAAGTCTGCAGAAAAACAACAAAAACTATCTGCAAAACTATCGGGGTTTACTCTTTTTTATTATTTGTTGATGATAAATAATTTCCGGATGTTTTGTTAGGCCAAAAATAATCAACATATTCATATCAAGAAAACTACTATCGACTCTCAAATTTGACTATCGACCTAACGTGCAACCCTAGTGTCTACATAAGCCTTTGTATGCATCTGATTAAAACTCATACTATTTGATGTTCAGAGCGAGTACAACAATATACAAATAAAAGTATGAATACACCTTCAAATCTTATACACCTTATGTTATGGTCTTTGAAAGCATTTAACAGTCCAAGAGCCATAATCCAAGTATACTTGATCTGCAGCCATCCAGAACAATCATGTGGAGAGTCTAGACAACTGTTATGGGCTTCTGTTAAAGGCAAATCTCAAATGAGTCTGAATGACGTTTTTAGACAAAAAGGGTTGAAAGCAGAGACTTTCTAATACAGGGCAACGCAGAAGTATTGCATGTGTCAAATCTGATAAGAGACATAACTCATCATAACACAGGAAGCCAACTCCAGGTTTCATCAATGAAGCATTATTGCACGAACAAAAATGGTGCAAAACACTAAGCAAGTCAATTGAAAGAATAATAGCCTAAGAGTACTTCTACAGGTTGGTGAACGGGTCTGTATTTTGAGAATGAAAGTGTGTTAGTGGTACTGAGTGTGTATACTTATTTACCTGATGAGAACTTATTACCATCAGAACAAATATGTAGTCAGAGTCAGTATTAAATACACCGACTCCTAACAGACATCAGCCTTGTTAGTATATCTGGGTACTATGATGACTATTTAATTACAAAGGTAGATTACATGTATGAGCTGAATTGAAAAGGTCAATTAGGTTCTGCAGTATAAAAGAATTATACAGAAATTCATTTTAAAAATTTATAAAAAATTTATAATTGACCATGACAACAATCACAACTGTGCCTTGATAAGTACTAACTGATGTCCATATGTGAAATGCATTACAGTTGCAGTGAATTATTACCTGAATATTTCTGTAGTTGCATTAGCAGTGCAGAAACGTGCCACAACTATGCAGTATATTGTTTTGTGTACTGTTACTACTGGGCATTATGAATTATACATTAAATTCAGTACAACTGATACAACATAATTATATGTACCAGTAATGTCAACTTACGTAATGTACAGTAATGTAAACGTTACTATGGCAGGTTATTTATGTCGTAGGAGCAGGTACTGCACTATCAGTAACATCATACCTGATGGGCTGAGTGGTGAAAGAGGGAGCATATGCATTGCCTGGTGTGAATGTGCAGGAAATGACAAGAGCATGACATGAGAAGGGCATGACACGATAAGTGTATGACACGATAAGTGCAATTGGTAACCAGACAGATAGGCCTACTTCATATGAATAAAAAAAAAACAAAAATCTTTGACACAAAACAAAAAAATTTTCGCAATATATTTCTAATAAAATTTGTTTTTAAAACGGAGGAAATAGGTGAAGATATTTAAAAAATGTTACAAATAGAAATGAAATTTTTGGTCAAAATTGCTGTGCAAAAATTACTTTGATTGGTTCATGTTGTAACGTAGAAACATATTTTGTAAACGAAACCATGTGATTGCAGAATTTTGGCCTTTAGGGATTCTGACACACCCTACGCAATGCCAAAACTGGTCGTTAGTGTGCAAAGGCTAATTCAAAGGCTAAAGGTTAATTCTACGGGTGGCCAAACGTTATTGATTTTTTGTGACGGAGGCTGCGGGCCGCATAAAAATTGACCACGGGCTGCATTTTACCCGCAAGCTGGACTTTGGAAATGTCTGATTTAACTCATTCGCACCCGACTAATTTTAAGGCGATTAGCCTCAAATACCAGTTATTTTTCAGAAAGTTGTCATAATTCAAATTACTATTAAAAGTGATAGACTTGAGATAATTTACTCATTAGAGTTGTACAAGAACCAGCCGAGTCTCCTCTTTCAAATGATATTACATTCATATAGACAACTCATATCCCTTTTATGTAGATATGTGTTACAAAGACAGTAGTTTAAGAAAATTTCCGATTTTAAAAAAATTGTTATTTGCTGAAACAAACTTAGACTTGCACCATAAAAATTGTAGAATATACAAAGTTTGACTAAAATAGTCATTGACTACATACAATATACCGTTATGAATATTATTTATACATATACAGTTAGTCTTGAACATGAAAATTATGAAACTCTATTTTTGAACTTTTCCTCCCAAGTATCATCCTTCAAGCCAAAACATAGCTAACCTACATGCCAACTCAAATAAACTGTCATAAAAATGTTTCAAGTAATAAAAAGATGTTCGATAACCCCGTTCTTGTCTTTTCAGCCTTCATATACAGCTATAAGAATCAATATGATGTAATCAAAAGTGAAAGCAAACTTTAGGCGGACTACGACTGACAGCCTAAAAAGTGCATTTTTATTCGAGCATAACGATTCAAATTGGCAAAATTAAAAGTCAATAAAAACTGAAAGATTAAAAACAATGTTTTGCTTTGATTTATGCAGTCTTTCATTTTCTTACCACTTTTAAATCTGCATATTTACGTCTGAAATTGATAAAAAATTATCGCGAATGATAACATTTAAAGTCGCCATGACGATTTCCGGTTAACATAGATGTAGTTATGAGTGTACTACTTTGGTCATAACTTTTGCCAGAGACATCATTGAGACATATTTGTACGGTTGTCTGATTGGCCAGAGCTTTTTCTTTCTAACTAATCAAATATTTGTTTTTATAGTTTAAAAATAGTGATACAGTGAGTAGGTAAAATTCAGAGGCGAGACATCTCGCGTTGGGTGCATAGCAACGTTATAAATAGCGAGTTGACCCGAGTATGGGTGCGATTGAGTTAAACATATCTAAAGACTGTGTGCCACGAGTTTTTCACGATCATGAAGCTGCAGTGCAATGAACAATTTACATTTACAAGGAACAGATATACTTGTTAGTTAATTATGGAGTTCATTAAAGTAAGAGAAACAGTACGGTATGTGCCCGCCAGCAAGGTAACCAATCCTTAGCAGGGACTGTTTGAGTGATGACAGGTTGGTTGGGTGGTTGGTCCACCCTATGATTATGAGGAACTCTGAGATGCCCTGTCTGAATGACTGGTGGAGTCTGTAGCTTGTAAATGATTGATTGTATTTTTGGTTATGGTGCTATGAATAAAGTAACCATTATATGTGGAAATGACTCAAAATACTGCACTATAGAATCTTCAAAAATAAACTGTGATCATGTTAGGTCAGAGTGGGATATTGAAATCTACAAATTATAAAACACTGCCTCGTCTGTTTATCTATAATATTCATAATATTATAAAACTCTTAACCAAGAAATCTTAAATGAATGGCAATAATTGAAGCCCTTCAGAACTGTTGCGCAACAGGAAGATCAAATCTTTAACATTCATCTTAGTAGTACGACATTAGCACTTCTTTACATAAAAACCATATTTCTCTCAATGGTATTTACTGACATTAGAAAAACCTTGCAACCCTGTACACCATTCTACGACTCAGCCGTCTTTAGTATAACATGCACGATGTTCCGTGACGGTAACCAATTCCCATGTGACAGTATGGTAAGAACTGACTCACTATGGCTTATATAGAGTGAGAAGGCTATGTCAGGATCAATTGACTAAATATGGTATAAATGTGCTGTCTGTCTGATTAGAGACTCTAAAATCCTCCTTCACGAGCATTAAAATCAACCTTCGCAAAATTTTAATAGATTCTACGAGGAAGAATCGGTATTTTACTATCATTTGAAATTGTTTCTCATCTTTAAGGTGATTTGACAGCCAGAATATTACAAGAATAAAACCGGAAAAACTAGATCCCGATTAAACCGCCCAGAAGAGAACTTTGTCTAGATCCAATTGTTCTCAATGAACATGTTTATGGATTTGTTTTGAATATGAAAGAAATTATGGGCATCGTCAAACTAATCCTAGTGTTTCCTAGTGATTCCTAGTATTAGTAATCCTAGTATCGTACTATCCCAGTAAAATGACTCATCTACCTTGATACCTTGTCAAGACCGAGTAGAAAGTTAAGGTCAAGCAATACAGCTCACTTTTTTATATCCAATTAAAATTGTTTTTGGGTTCCAAAGGAGTACCAGCTAGGGCATAAGTCACATATATCATATAGCTTAATGCAAACTATTTAACTTGGAGTTATCCTCTACACAACACTTTAAATGATTAGCCATCAGCCAGGTAATTAAATCACTCTATAAGTTGGAGGATAATTAGCGAGTTAATCTAATGACAATATTTGCAGCTTTCGCGAAATACACATGCTATACAGCGGGTGGTCAGCTACCCTGATCTATTAATAATAAATTATGACAAAGACGTCAGGCTATGGTTTGTAAATAATATGATGCACACAAATCCACCATTTAGAGGCTTCTACCATCTCTTTTTAAAATACCATTCTGTTTGATAATCACACAAACTATTGTAACCCTTATACGAATATTACATGGGTGATTACTATAGAAGCATACTAATTACACCTAGGAAATCCAAATGTAACTTAGCTTACCTATCTACCCAAAGTTTGCTGTAGACATAGCTCGGTTACAAAGCATTATATGTCACTTTTGTGAGGCGCATCGTGAAAGACAATGAAACATGTTGTTATAGATCCAACCCAATGACATCAACTCTCCTAGTCACCTCCCCTTGGTCCAAACTAAGTAAATACAAATTGGAAACAGACGGTGAAATACATTATGTATTTCAGTAAGCTGTAAGCAATTCAGTTATTTCAATTTTTCCACTACTTGATCATTTACATCTAAAGAAAAATGTGATAGCATTGCTAAAAGGTTGAGAGTGATTTGCCTCAAAGGTGTGTTTTAGTTTAGATTATTTTATGGATTCAGCACTCAGCACTACATTACAGAGTACGCATTGTGTCTTTGCAACTCTTTTGTTATTAAATCTTTCACTTATAAAACATTGACAATACTTTCTTCTATTTTATATGTCGAATTATGAATACAAACTTGTGACAGGTGTATATGCATGTAGTAGTCTTGAAAGAAAACATTAGATTTCTACTAATGAAAATTAAGATTTAGAAGTCAAAACTGTTAGTCTTTGTCTAAATATTATTGATCTATTAGCACTTTTGATACAGAGCTACCATTTTGTCTACAGTTTCATATAAAAAGTATAATGTTAAATGATGGACAACTCTTCAAAATACCAGAATTTTGAAATTGACTGGTTTAGGAGCTTGTGATTCCTTTGATAATAGTTAGAATCCACTCGTTCATTTTTTCAGGTAATTGTTATATTGTGGATGTTAAAATTAGGATCAAAGGAGTAAAAACAAAATTAATAAAGTATATGTCAAGGCTGTCTTTTTTTTAATTTTTCAATTTATTTACAAATACTTATGTTATTGTTATTATTTTTACGCTATTGATATCATGACAAGACGACCAAATTCTACAAGGCGACAAGAGAACCAACAAATAAATATTAAATAGAATATTGTCACCAGAGTTTTACTCTGAGACTTTGCTTGCTGACAAGGCATTGGACTCAGATCCAATCAAGGCCATAATACGATTAAAGTAACAATATTTGGCCACATCACAAGATATTGCTTTTCTAATTACCCCTCTTCAAGTTCCACTCATTTTGCTACATAGTACATGGTCCTTTATATCAATGGCTGTTATCACTAAAAATTCTATTGAGCATATTTCTATCTATTTCCGATCTTCGGTCTTCTAAAGTATGCCAGTTTAAAACTTTCATTTTCAATCAAATTGAGTCTTTCTATTTGATCTTATATGCCCATCGGAAAGATTTTATATTAATGCTCTCCAATTTTTGAATATGCCTCGCTTGATGAGGAGATCATGCGCATGAAGCATATTCTATTATGGGCCTACAGATAGATTTAAAAGCTTGTGACCTTGTTCTGCTAGATGCTCTGTTTAGTGCTTGCATTAAACCATAACTGTCAACAATTTTATCATATTTACTAGGTAAATCAAACACGCTGATTCATATTTTTATCGTATTTACTAAAAAACCGTGAAACTAATTTACCGTGAAACTGCAATAAAACAATAACCTGATTGCCGATAAAAGGTAATTGAAAGTATGTTAATTATACAGTTGGACATCTGTAAAGCTATTGGTAGCATATAAAATAAAACACATAAAATGAAAGATGTAACATTTACCTTAACAACACATCCAGGAGATTGTTAAATAGTATACCCTAGGACACTTATGTATTCGCGGCATCTAACTTTCGCGTTTTCGCGGTGTAATCCTCACGCGAAAATTTAATGAGCGAAACTAAACTATCATAACGAACGAGCGAAAACGCGAAGTTAAATAGCTTTGTTCGTTGATATCCACAAGAAAATCGTAATATTAGAAATGCAGGCAACTTTCGTCTGTGGTTAGGATAAATGGGAAATTTCTGGTGAACTCATTATAGCTAATACACCAACTGAGCAGCATGGCAAAGCAATATCAGTTTGGTCACCGAATTTGTAACTGATGAGGATGAAAGTCTGGTAGTTGAAATCGTAAAATTGAAGAATAATTATTGCAGTGATGAATTTTATTACTATCCAAAAACAATATCAACCCTCATCAGGTCCAACCACATTATCTCTTTCACTGCCAATCATGTACAAATTCGTTACCGGCCTAGTGCCAGCCATTTTACCGAAATTGCCGATATTGCTTCATGATATGTATAGAGTATTTTTCAAGTTCTACTTCAATTATTTGTATAATCACAAAAATCTAAATTGTCTGTTATGTCATCAACAACTAATTACCTGTTTTATGACTCGCGCGGGGTAGTTAATGAACTCACAGAAAAATGTTCGTTTTTAGATTAGAAATTCTCAAACAAAAGTTTAAAAATGCTTTGTTGTTTTAGGCAGATTTTATAGAGAAATCTTCGTACAACACAATCAGTTTCATAAAACACTTAAAGACCGTGGGTTATGTGGTCAACAAATAATAAAATCAGGTTACCAGACAATTGCTGAGAAAGTCAGAAAATGCGTTTATGTCAGTGGCCCCTAGAAAACGCATAAATGCGTTTATGGCAGCGTAAGGGTTATACAGTTTTGGTTGTGAAGTTGGTTGTTACCTATCTATTTTCTTCTTCTTGGGATTCGAGTGTGAAAGTCACGGCGGGAGGGACCTAGACGTCATTGATAGTCTAAGAAACAAATGGCAGCAAGTGATCAAATTGAATTGTCGATCTCACCCACACATTTCAACCTGTGGTTTACAAATACGAACTATTTCCAAATTGAATTTTTTTCTTATTAGTGAACTGGACCTGAGGAATGTAATGTTTTTTCCACTGCATTTATTTTCACACCACTATATTTTCGCACTCATCAGAGCCGCGAAATTAAGTTGCAGCGAAATTTTACTCTGTGTGCTACTCACGAAACTAAATACTAGCGAAATATAAGTGTCCTAGGGTATAACAAAAATGATAGTCAAAAATGATATACAGCCCCCCTGGGGGGCTGTATATCATTGATGAAACTACAGGTACTCTCTTCTCTTTATTTATTAGTAGAGATCGTGCCAAGTAAAGGCCGGCAAATCCCTTACAATACGTATGTAAAGTTCAAACAAATAACTGAAAAGTTATTTGAGTTACAAACAACGGTACATACGTTCGTATGTACCGTTGTTCGTAACTCGAATGTTCGTAAGTAGGGAACCGTCTGTATATGGTTATTTATGTACCCTCTATAGTCGGCTTCAACCAATTTTCTACAATGTTTAACATGATGTTTTAGTCGTGTTTTAGACTCTTCAGTTTTAGTTTTTGAGGTTTTGAATAGTCGGTTTCGTTTTCTCAGTTGCCGAATAGTGCTATGTGTTATCCACGGCTTTCGTTTATTGCCTGGTGTCCCACGAAGTACAGCTTGCTCTACTGCTCTCATAAATAAATCCCTAAAAGTAGACCGCAATAGATCTGTACTGGTATTTGATTGTGTTGACAGATGTCGTATTTCAAAGTATATATCAGAAAGAGATTGATCTAATTTTTCTTGATTTGCCTTGTTAAACTAAATATAGCCAGGTCGAGGAGTATGCACAGCGTCTTTAATGTTATGTTTACTTGGAATTATTATTTCATTGAATATAATGTGATGATCGCTAATACTAGGCTCACATGAGGTATCATCAATATTCAAGTTTGTTATGACCAGATCTAATATATTTCCATCCATATGAGTAGGGGTAGTTATTGTCTGACTTACGTCATTTATTTCAACAAAATCAGTAAATTTTCTGTGCAATGCTACTCTATTATCATTGGGCTTATTAGCAACACCCTTTTCAGTAGACCAGTTTATTGCTGGGAGATTAAAATCTCCAGCTACTATGGTGTTGGGACATGTTGCCTCCTCATACCATACCAGTAGGTCATTAAAATCTGACTGCCTCGGTGGTCTATAGTAACAGGCAAAGTTAAAGGCAGAGATAAAATTTCTGAACTTTCAGATACAAAACAATCAGTAACTATCAATAGACACTTATTGGAGACAGCGATCAACACTCCTCCCCCCAATCCTATACCTGTTCACCTATCTCTTCTATAATATGTATACCCTGAACAAAGTTCAGCATCTCCTACACTAGGTGTTAGCTTTGTTTCGGTAATTGCTAAAATGTATGGATGCTGGTTATCAATTATATGTTGCAAGTAATGTGTCTTGTTTCTCAGACCATTTGCATTCCATAAAAGAAACTTTATTTTATTACCAAATGAACCTATTGTGTAACAGTTGACCATGCATCTTTCTCAAACTTTTAAATTACACCATTTCTAACACGGAACCTCACACCTTCATGTGTGTTAGCAAGCTCCCTTTTTTGACTTAATTCAAAATCCTTTGCTCTTTCCTTCTGAGTAAGATCTAATGTTGCAAAGGAGGTTTTGATTTGTTTGTGTCTATTGTATCTACTAAGAAACTCCCACTTATCAAATTCAGTAAAAAACTCAAATTTATTGGGTCTTGGTTTGCTACCACCTGGTTTACCTAGCCTTCTACTATCTTTAAGGTCTCTGCCATTAAAAGAAATGTCTGTAAGAATGTTATGAATTTCATCAGTATGTGGTCTAGAGCTAATCTCATCAAGGTTGTGAACTTTTGCATTGAATTTTTTAGACTCCTTTTCTATGATAGTAGCTTGTTTATAAATACCTGTTTCAACCCTTTTAGAAATCTGAGTAATCTCACTATTTTGTTTTACCACATCAGCAAAGCTGTGGTTGTCTTTTAAAGTCTCCATACACACGAGTAGTGTGCGAGTGGTGTTATCAACTATATCAGTCTTTTCTTTTAGCTCATTATTTTGGGTTACAACCTCTCTAAATGACTCACTGTTTTCCCTCAGTGTTTTCAAAGAGCCAGATACCGAGTCAATTTTTAACTGTAGTTCTTGATTTGGGGTTAAAACCTTTCTAATTGAATCATTGTTTTCAATCAATGCTTTCAAAGAACCGGATATGGAGTCCATTTTTAGATCTACAAATTCTAGATTAGTCATCAGATTTGGCACATAGACATATTCTGGTATTTTGTCACTGCATTCTGTACGATACCATCGAATACCGGGTTTACCAAGCACAAGCAGCTCTGGATTTGACCACTCAAGACAAGGTGCATAAAACTGACCAGAACAACTGCTGCAAAGATTGTTAGATTTGGTAAGTTTTTGAACATGACGCTGTGTTGCCAGTGTTAGATACAACTGCACTAGCCAGACTGGCACTGCCTTTTCTCACTGGAGTAATATTACCCTTTCCACTCATCATAACAAATGCCTTTCACCAAAAGTAGAAAAACAAACGAAAAGTTAAGTGTTTAGGCCATGAAAAAAAAAAAACTCAAAAAGTATGAAGGGCACACTTCCTCTGTAAAATATACACAGTAGATCTGTGCAAAACCAACCCTCCACAACCTCCTGAACTAGGAAAACTATAATCAAGATTCAAACAAAGGGTGGGGCCAAAACGGCCGACCCGCTGATAAATATCATATTACTCTATTTCAACTAACTACATTATATAATCTAATAATAACTAATAATTAATATGATATACTAGTGTACTACTAGCAGTAATTAACTAATAGTAATAACATACAAATAGTAAGTAACTTGCAGTACAAAGAAAAACACGTCCGAGCGCTAAGGCGATATTCGTTGTCTGTATACCACATAGTCATCAGAGCAACTGTGGAATACTTATTAATAAGAGCCAAGAATTATGTAACCTAAGTACTAGTTTTCTATTAAACTGCATTCATAAAAATTAATAGCTGAGAAATGTAAACATAAAAAATGGGAATAAAAACAGTGATTTCCTTTGTAAATTCACTTGTGCGAGTTACATCAGAAGCTATTTTGACATGTCTCATTTCGTCGTTAAGAGCTACCAATAGCGCAATGTTTGTGGAAGCTATTCATTATTAAATTCATTTTATTTGAAGTTTGTTTGTTCGATTAATTTCTGCTAACTGATTGTATTACTCGCTCACACTGTTCGTGCTTTATTTGATTGTCACCTAATCATACAGGATGGATATATAGCGATTGATTCAGCCTGAATAATAACTTTGTTGATAATATTAGAATAAAGAGCAGTTGTCTACTCACTCATTGTTTGTCTATTTAATTATGTTTCAGTTCCAAGGCTATATAAAGTTAGTCAAACATACTGCATTGTGTGAACTACAGCATGGCCCTTCCTTAAATAATATGTATGTATTTGTAATATTAAATTGTTATTGTTTGCATGATTTAGTTTAAGCCATCAAGTCGTATGAAGTAATTAGTACCGTTATTCTTATACTTAGTAAAGTTAAGTACATTTATTTAGATCACTAGTACATCTTTGGGTCGTTTCGCAGTACCTACTCTTTGGCTTATTTATGACGCTTGAATAAAATTGATAATTGCACTGAAATGGATTGCACATTGAAATGGATAATTGCACTCTGGAAAAGTGTTATTTGAGCCTAGCATCTCCTCAAAAATCTAGTAAATGTTTGTGGGCCATCTAAATCAGCGAACCCGAGAACAATTATTTGTTTGAAATATAATCTCATTTATCTGAATGAGTGCAGGCTGTGCAGCCGTTGGGTGTAGGCCTGCAATACTTTTGAGTCTCAATGCAATTATCGAGTTCATAAATAATTTAGTACATCATGCTTTGTGCAACTATAATTTTTATTAAATGCTATTGCTTGTCTAATCAGATTACTAATATTATTATTATTTACAAGTAGTAAATGTACGCGTACGCATGAACAAACAGGCTAAAAGGCGGGTTTGAATGGGTAGAATTTATGGTAAAAGCTAGTTCCCATCAGAAAAGTCGTGCGCTCTAGGCCTGCGGTATATACGGTAGTTTTTCTTTCCCATCAGAAAAGTCTCTTTTCCGCTTTAACTCGCTACAACCCGCGAACATATTCCTTTCTCATCCCCACGCCACGGGTACTCGGTTGAGAAAATAATGAAAAACGATTGTTTATTGAAAATTCATAGTGCATCATTTTCATTAATGGGTTAATTTTCTATCCGAGATGAAGCCACATGTACTGGAATATCTTAAACCAAGTTCAAGGATGCCCTTCCTGACAGATCTAATAGAATATATTGGCCTACAGAACGTGACATTGCCAATCACAAGCTCTTCTATGATGTTAGTATTGAATTTAAGTAGTATTCATTCCACAGCTGAGATTATCATTGGATGTTTGCATGAAGTTTTCTTGACAATGTCTAAAACCCGCATGATTGATAATTTTCTTTCTGAATGTGTTCATGACCAAATTAATTTGTGTTGATAACTAGGCGTAATATATGTACGATGTATGTAGATTTTTACCAGTTACCATCGTCCTTATAGGGGTAGCAGCAGTGACCAAGATAACTGCGCCACAATTTTACTTCAGACTATGTAAGAGGCTCACATCGCTTTCTGCTTGTGCACCACACCAGACCAACGTCATCTACTGAAGCGCTATGGTGATGAGCTATGTTGTTTGGATGCGACATATGAGACAACTGTAAGAGTTTGCTGTACTGTATATCTCTTCTTCGTTGCGGTGTAAACCAATGCTGGCTACTAGGTAATACAGCCATATAAGTCAGTCTTCTAACTAGGACCGGTAAATATTGAAGTGGGTTGATCATGTGGGTAACTGATCGTATTAAAGTCTTGTTTCTTCTGATGGTTCACATTGTCTAAACCCAAATTTCCACCTTTATTGCAGCATCTCGATGAGGCCCACTCTATTTTGTGATGAAATGTACTTGTGTCAAAATTGATATCTCACTACATGCACACTAGTTGTACATCTTCAACAATGAAGAAAGCTTTTCAATTTTACGCAGGTTGCTGCTACATTGGCAACAATGGATGAGACTGGAGGAGCTATTCAGGAGGCTTTGAGTATCGGGAAGAAATGGAATCCAGTATGATCGCCAAGGTCCTGGTTAATAGATTATGCTCAGGCAGTGATGTCTGCTCTTGAACACCTCCCTCCAGGTAATAACCTTTTTTAATGCATTTTTAAACTATAATGACTCAGCTAAAAGGAAAAAGCTTAGTGATAGGTGTATGTGTAGATGTAGGTATGCAGATTGTCAAGATATGCATGTACTGTATATGTACTTTTAGAAGAATGTCAAGTTTTTAGAAAAATGATACGTCGGGCTGTCAGTGTTGTGACATATACTATTGTAGGTCTGAGACTCACTAATGTGGCATCACACTTCATAAACCAATATCAAAAAATGATCAAGTAAATAATAAAAAGACCTAAATGAATACATTTCAAGCTTCCGATTTATGCTCTTGAACTTTTTTAGAAAGCAAAGTTCTACTGTGTGCATTCCATCGTGAGCAGGCCTGGGACAGACAGTTGAAAAGAAGAGAAAATGAAATCGGAGAAGAAGAGCGACAGATCATACTCGCATCACCAAGGAAAATTGCAGTCTAGGTTTGTCTCCTCATGTCCTATGTACACAATAAATCTATCTAATAAAGTAATAGCAGTGTATGAAGTTCGGGCTCATGTCCCATGCACTCTTTTCGTAAAAGAATACAAGAGTTGATTCTAGTGCATCTAGTTGTTTTTTTCATATTTCAGAACGGAGCAGTATGTCTCATCAAAGGCAGCTTTAGAGGGGTCTGACTGGTGGGCAAATTCCAATTCTCTCAAGATACAAGAGTACTTCCTAAACCAGTGGATGAGTGAGAATATACCCAAGGTAGAATTATAGAAAAAAACTGAAAATTCACATCAGCTTTTTGTATCAGTAATTGGCATAATTAATGTTTCTGTATTTCAATTAACAGTATAATTGACATGTTTCAAAAAGTTTTGAGCATGCACCGCTTCTTATTGAATTTTCTGTCCACATACAATATAACATAATCCGTTGAGGTCCTTTGGGTCTAAGACAATGTTGAGGAATAGCCTCCATACAGACAAGCTCAATGAATTATTTTGATCTTAAGTTTATATCAGTTCATTTATGTATTATTGTAGAAGCGGATGGCGTGTTATAGGCGTGATAGATCTCTCTTTAGTGTATGCACCAACAACGGCATCGAACACATCAACAACCCTTTCAAGCAAAACTTTTCACACTACAAGACCAACAACGGTCTCACCAGGGTGCTCCACATAATCGTGACTCACTTCACACACTTTCTCCTCCAACAGGTACTATGCTCAAATTGAATGTGATTGGTGTTACATTAAAATTTCTATCATCGGCTTTTCTATCATTCTGTTAGCAAGCCAACCTATGTTTATTTTAGATATTCTGCGCATGTCGAAGGCCCCATGACAACATCGATTTGGGCTTGCCTGCGGAGAGATGATATTGTGTGGCAGTTGCAATGAGTGGTTTCACCGCCGGTGCATAATTATGAAACATACAGATTTTGACCATTTCCCTGTTGCTCTAGATCATGAATGGTGATGTAGAAGGTGTGATCCTTTAGGCTAGGTTTTTTATTTACATACATGATGTATGATTTACGTTATGGCATACAGTAGGTATAAAGATGTATCAACTTGTTCTATATAGTCGTGATGAAGTTTTAATTCTGCTTGTGTCAACAGGCATTGTTTGTTTATATTTTGTAACATCTTACTTGTGTGATAAGGGAGGTGATTTTTTCCTCTTTCCATCACGGCTGATAAGCACCAGTGACCATCAGCGTGGTATGTCTAATACTTTTTATGTTTTTCTAGTGTACATATGTTCAGAGATATACCAATACTTGTTTATAGATTTATTCATATTTCAATTTCAAGCTTTTCTATGAGTGAGGTAGTGAATGAGCCCCTCCTCTTCATATCTAAGACAATGTAAATATAACACAGATCTTGTGTCAGTTACGCTGGCCTAACATGCATATTCAATTTAAAGTAATTGATTTCGCATATATGCAAACAAAAAAAATTTGTAGATACTGTCCAGTAAGAAGATGTAGTTGTTGATAACGATATCATAGGTCCCTGGTGCTCACTCAACCTCTTGTTCGACTCATGAGCCACAATATCCCATCTGCAACACAGTTAAAAATATATATTCTATATGACACAACGAAGCATGAGTTTACTGAGTTAAGCAGATGCCAAGATTACGCCGAAAAAACAAAAAGTAGGAATTCATATCCTATATTAACAAAATATATATAATTTTGGCAAGAATAACAGACCAGTCTGATACATGTAGAAAATTAGCATTGCAATAAATTGATATCTATCGTGAGTGCAGTACGCCATCTCCTTATGCACGAAGATATGTCACTCACTTGAACTTTGTATGGCTATTTCTTCCTTATGTTGATATCTTGGCCATGTTTGCATAACATTATCTTCAAAACAACAATCGTACTTAGGATCTTTCCAATGGAACGCCTTGACCTCTTTGCAAAACCCTGCACTGAAAAGGTTGATCAAACAAAAAATTAGAGCACCGCAAACAAGCAAAGTTTGTTTATATATAAACCTTTATATATATAAATACATACTTTGTGTCATCTTTCAAGGGTCCAATGATTCATTTGCTATTAGTATCTAAACTAAAAAACCTAGTGTAATATCACTAAATAAAAACAGAAAGCTGATCAATCACACTTGCTAGATATGCTACAAAATATGTAACTCAAGACTCAATGCTAGCCTGCGTAGGCCTGATTGACCATTATATATATATATATATATATGTATATACATTTAAACTTGTTTAAATGTATATACACATATAAATGTAACATGTTTTAACTTGTAATTAACCACAGTCTCAGAGCGTACCGGCATTGAGTAGGACAGTAAAGCTCTTGTCTGGCTGCTTGACCACATATTTCACCTTGTGTCTCAGCTCATACTCTTGTATGTATTTTTGGAGATCACCTGAATTGCCGAATGCACATACAGTATACACCGTAATGGAGTAGCCACCGTCTTCAAGCTGTAAATAAATAGAATGAGTAATGTAACAGAACTTTAGGAAGTAATACCGGTAATTGGTTTCGACTGCTACTAAGAAAAGTCTAGGTCTACTGCATATCTACTGACCCATGCCATCTTGTTTTAAAGGGTGATGCCGACAGGAAAAAAGGCACAAAGTACAGTTGCAGTTGTTTCAAGTAAATTAGTAATGTTATGCACGGTATAAATATGATACACTGTACTCACTTGTAGCTAGTAATAATATTATTCCTTGTTTTGGCTAGACCTGTGATAATTATGATTGACTGAGATTTAAGCCAGCCTTCCGTCTTAATAAATTTAGACAGTCACAATGTACAATTTTCCATCACACTCAACTTCTCACACAACAAATGACAATACTAACAAAGAGATAAAGGGTTGGGAGTTTGGGATATTAACGCAAATATTTCGTAATAAAATAATTCTTGTGGTAAATAGGCCTAATAAACAAGAACACACAGAAAAACCAGCACACCACGAAAGGAGAACACAAAGTTCAATAACAATGATGCCGAACTTTGTGTTCTTTTTCTGGGATGTACTAGCCTGTATACAAGCCAAACAGGGGTTTATATACATGCTAGTGATGCACAGGTTGTTGTGGTTGTTTCATCAATTTACAACAAGACTCCACTCAGCAACTACTCACCTCAGGTTGAGCTAGCAGCAAAATGAAGATGATGCACTATTCCAAACAGATCATGGTTATTTATTTTCTCAAACAACTACACGCAAGAAAGGAATGAGAAAATAAAGCGGGTTGTTGCGAGTGTTTTATAAGCACTCACCACGTCTTCACTAGCTTGAAGCAGGAAAAAGAATGCTATTCAATTCACCCTTGTATATACATGTATATACTTAGGGGCCTCAATAAGCTAAAAAAGTTACAATAAGCTGAGAAAGCTACATAATCCTGCAAGCCTGTCCGATAGACTTTTTCTTCTAAAGCCTAGCTGGCTTCCTTAACCTAAGTTCCTGTAACATAGTCAGGTACCCGAGATACGCGTGCATAAACACAAGCGAGACTTTTCTGATGGGATATTTCTACCGTATATACTGCATGCCTAGGGCGCACAACTTTTCTGATGGGAACTAGCTTTTACCTTGCGGCTGGTCGTGACTTTGCATATCGAGGATTTAATTGGCGATAGCCTAATGCTTACTATATATATCGACAATCAAATGTGTACGTGAGAGTTCTTGTAGCCTACTTAAAGCTAGCCAATCTTGTTAATAGAATTAGTATCGTTAACACTTTAGTCATACTGTAGTGAATTTTTGCGCTCGCCTCTCGCTAACATAGCGACTTGCGGCACTTACCATCACTACTTAGTGGATTGTCGTTACAAGTTGTCTTATACTGAAAGAATATTAGCTGTCATGCACAACTATAATTGTTGCAAGCAAGATGACTGGAATAATGTGTATGGCTCTTTATTACGCGAGCTGCAGATACCCCTACAAAAAAGATTGCCTGTTTTTCTTTAGTAAGGCCAACACTAGAATACGCCTCACAAATCTGGTATCCCTATCAAAATAAACATATCAAACAGCTTGGAAATTTTCAAAATAAAGCACCACGATTTATGTTTAACATTAAGGGCCAGATAAGTTTTACAAAATTACGAGAAGATACAAGTGTTGAGTCCTTACAGGAGAGAAGAAGAGAGGGTAGGCATAAACTGTTTGTAAGATGTGCTGCCGAGGGCATAGAACCACCATTCAAAGGCGAAAACGTAGGATACAATACCCGCCAAAAATCAAACACCTATACTCCATATATAAGAACTAATGTATTCTATCAGTACTTTTGGTCTCGTACACTAAGAGAGTTAAGATCATGATGAGATGAGAAAAACACAATATAATTTTTAAAAAAGTTCTTATTTTGAAACCACTTATTAGTGTAAACACACCGTGTTCCCACGCCCCTTACGCACCTGCTGTGCGGTCTAAGTGGGAAAATATAATATTAATAATAGCTAAAGCTCCACAGATAGAGTTAATGTTCATATTATCCACAAATGTCCATATATAGTTTTGTCGCTTGTCGACAGTATCTCGTGCTCTCTGTTCTTCTGTCTCACTAGGGTATCTTCCTTTGTTACTTATTCTTACCCATCCTGTTCTACACTGGCTTACATATCCTTATATACAGTGTTCCATTGGCTTTCTATGCAAGCTGGCTTGCATATTACTACGCTTATCCCAGGATAGCTTGATATCATGTGACTATTAGAAATAGCTAAGTTTGGCAAATCCTTAACAATACTCCCATGGGAGAAATATTTTGTTATAATTATTTCATTTTGTTTTTATAATAATAATTACTTGATGTTTAAGTAATAATATACTATTACTTAGCTATCAAATTAGATATTAATGATTATAATTTTGATTTTTTAAAGTTTTGTAGTGATAACATTGATGTGAAAGGTAATGTTTTTGTGTGTCTCTTTTGAGTGAAATACTACGATTCTATGTGTAATGGTTAGCCTCTGGACCTTGAATTCAAATTCATTCAAGACAAATTTTTACCGCAAACAAAGTTGCACTTCTACCAGACAAAAATCTTACTGTTGCTATAAAACAAATTTGAAACAACAAATCAATCAATGGCGGCGGGCACTACTATAGTTTATTTTGAAATTTGTTGTGACAGTAACACGCTGTTGCAATAATGAGCGTATAAATATCAATGTTCACAAGTAGTATTGAGATGTGAGGCGCACGACTCTCTATAAGCAATTATCTTGTAATCAACAATAACACGCCAGTGGTTTGTTTCTAAGTATATGGGAACTCTATTTTCTTCAAATGGTCAAAAATGACAATTATTCTGTCAATACTCTCTAGTCAAAACAAAAAGAACAGTATGCCTTTATACTTAGTTCTATTAGTTATGATCTTTTAATAAATACATGTTTACTAGGCGTGTCATGATGACTACTTCTGTTGTCAGGGAGGCTAAATAAACTCTCCTCTCAGGGCTTTATAGTTTCCTGGTTTTCCACCTTTTTGAGTAAATTGTGTCAGCTGTGTGTTTTCTTCTCGATGGGTTGGTCCTCTGCAGGCAATTTTCTGCGGGCTCCTTTGGATTACGTTAGCCTCTCTATGTCTTGGCTCCTTTCTCGCTGCACCCTTCTTTTGTTGCTTGGCTCGCTGCCAGCTTATCGCTCTCTAGCTTGCCACCAGTTCATTGCTGCTTTTGCTTGCTGCCAGTTTCTTATATACTCATTCTCAGATGATTGCCAAGTGTCATTGGTTGCCTTAGCTCATTCTTGCGAATCTTACACTATTCTTGTAATGCCTATTTTTAGTGTCTGTGATATCAGTCAGCATTCTTTTCTGACATGTGATATCTGACGTCATGACATCTGGTATCTTATGAGACTTCATGACGTCGGGGTGCGCCAGAGTAATTATACTTGATTTATGTCAATAATTTGTACAAGATTGGCCATAACCTGCAAACCATCATCAACCACTGATTTGTAAAAATGGATTTTGCTTTAATCCTTATCCTGAGACAGTTCTAATGATCTATCTTACATAAGGCAAAAGATTATTCATATTTCTTGCCATGCATCCTAGAGCCATTACGTCAATCTTTTTTTTGTTTTTAAAACATCAAAACCCAAACATATTATATTACGATTTTACAAAGTCATATTATTTATAATAAATGAAGCTAAAAGCTGTATCTATAAAAGTGCTGCAAATATTTGATTTGATTATGACTGGTTGAGTGTTCGATATACAGTGAAACTTGGATAACTCATCTTCAAATAATTCGAAAACACGGTTAACTCAACGTATTTGTTTGGTCCGTTCCCACGCAATGATAAATGGCTTTAGAAAACACGACCGAAACTCTGTTAATTCGAACAGTTTTTTGTCAAACGGCTACCGAGACGGTTGTTACTATCGCTTGAGAATATCACTTTATTCCAAGCCATAGAGATAAACATCGACTTTTAGTAGTTCTTAGGCCTCTTTATTACCAACATCGACAATATATTTTCATTAACGACTTTTCTAAAGGTTTGGAAAAATTAAATTTTACCAAACATCCGCTTAGCGATAACCCTCCGAAAGCGAGAAAAGCGAGGTAAAATTTGGATGAATTTAAAGTAAAATCGGCAAAATTGATAATGGGCTTTTAATAGTAAAGCAGTTTTGTAATAACTGACTTACTGCAAAATTGATCTTGGTTAAAACGCTTGGTAGAAAAATACGTATGTAGTTTTTCTGAGCGTTTTAACCGCGATCAAGTTTTGCCAATTTTAGTCTGAGAACGTCCTGGCAGTCACATCACCTAAAACAACAAACAAATCTCAAGTGATAGAAAAATATCTATACTTCATGATTAAAAATATTTAAAACTTCACACGAGAGACCCTTTAACTTGCAACAAGCAATCTATGCTTTTGATTTGTATATAGTTTGTATATGTACATGTATCTACTGATGGATCTAATACGTGCACTTATGACTGTCCTCCTTATGACTTATAACTTGAATGCTCTAATAACTCGAACGCTTTTGCTCAGCTCCTTGATGTTTGAGTTATCCGAGTTTCACTGTATATATATGTACTTGCTTGTGTGTTGTCACTCTGCGAAGTTGTTTGCTCTGTAGAATAACCTTCGGTAATTCTTGTGTTGTATTGTTCTCCTCCATATGTAGTAGTGACAATCATAATTGATTACCATATGGTCATACATCTCCTTCATGGGTAGTGGTGACTACATATATGGACGTACATCTCCTTCATGCGTAGTGGTGACTACATATATGGTCGTACATCTCCTTCATGGGTAGTGGTGACTACATATATGGTCATACATCTACCAAGCTTATTAATATTTATCATCAGCTGTAATGGTTAGATGGCTCCTTTGCTTGATACATAAGAGCATGGGAGTAATACATCATGTACTACACTCTTCGTAGCAGCGGGTGGGATCGCTATTTCTCTCAGCTTTTTAGTTTCCAATGTTTCCTACACGGTCTGTCAAAGCAATGCTTCCAACGCTGATGCATTCCTAGCTGTCATCTACAATGCTTTGCATTCTTAGCTTAGCAGTTTGATAAACAGATGAATAACAGATAAATAAACGTTGTAAGAAGTTGTAACAACAACTAAGATTAATATAATTGTAACGGAATTCAATGGATTCTGATTTGCTAGCATGCGTTTGCTCGCTGAGGCCATTGATGCTTCCGTAATCATCCGTTCTTGAATGATGTAATTGAGTAGCTTGTGTAGTTTCACGCAGTGTAACTTTGTAGTAGCCTCAGAGCTCCAACCTATTTTCATAAACTCTTGTTGGTTGCGCAGCGCAAAAACCTTTTTGGGATTATCCAGTTTTACCATTCTCTATTCCTTCCTACCAGACTATTCGTCCTGATATATTTGGATTGGCAAGTATTTTACCACAAGAAAATGTTTAGATTGATCAGTTCATAGTGATAAATAATGCTCATAATATTAGACTTTGGTGTATTTTGTGGAGTTTGCCTCAGGGGACTTCATCTTTGGTACTTTTTGCCTTTGACTCATCTTTCTCAAGTTTTACAAAGGTGGACTCATTCTAATTCAGATTTAACGAGATTCAATACAGCGGAACATCTGTATATCATGGTCAAATCACTGAATTATAGTTATTTGTGTATTATACAAATAACTAGGAATCAATTGGTTTTCAGAGGTTTAGTATTTTGTATTAAAAGGTTTAGTGTGACCAGACCTATTAATATAAAATTAAGTAGTTTGAAGATGTACTTTGTATGTTAAAACATCAAAGTGCCTTACCAACTGCTTTATTTCCTAAAGATATTTTTGATTTCCTGACTGACTAGATGATCAACTTTGTATTGAGTATTGTTCAGATGGTGGTTCTGATGAAAACAAATTTCTACGTTTTCTATTTTACACTAATTCTAGTCACACTAAAGGTGATGGTTTTTGTAACATCTTCATGTTGTATGAGCAGAGATATTTCATAGTTTGGGGGAAAGGTTCAGCATATTCTACTTTCCTTGTACTCCCATAATTCCTCAACACCATATGATTTGTCAGTTTTAATCGAAGCTACATTTTACTCGTCTATAAGTACTGTAATAGTAGTAGAGTTATTAGTGTACCATTATAGTAGTATAGTTATTAGTAGAGCTGCACAACGATTATAAAAATTGATCGCGATTAATAACTTGCCTGAACCAGTTAATCTTCGATTAATCTTAGAATTGATCTAACAAAAACCTGCATATTCAAAAACAAATAATACAGCTACATATAGATTTATTATATTTTAAACAATATTAGCAGTAGTACATGTTATGTACAATGTACATAAGTTACAATGTAATAATTATTATGAGTATGAAAACTGTCAATGAAACTCTATAATTAAGCAGCCAAGAGTTGAGGCAGCACAGTTTATTTACATTATCTAAATAAAGAGATGCACTCTTCCTACATACAACATTGCCAGCTTTAGAGAATGGCTGCTCACAGGCAGACCTGCCAACCCAAGAGAGGGGCAATGCATGAGATTTGGTTTTGGGGCAATTGATGTATCAATGATAGTATATATGAAGTTGTGGAAATTGGGCAAAAATCGCACGCATTTCTATTTTCTCTTTGGGGTGATTGCGTGAGCCTCACGCCAAATGCGTGAGAGTTGGCAAGTATGCTCATAGGGGACAGCAGTGCCGGTAGTCACTAGTAGCCTATTAGTTATTGTTTGTGACAGCTGGTGATAATTTCTGCGCGGTAGGATGAGAATTATTTAAAATATATCTTAATGATGATGTGCTGTGGTGGTAAGCAAATTCTTTCTGGCGTATACTGCTTTTCGCTTTTTTGTTTACGGTTCCAACAACTTACAGAAATGCGCTACCTAAGGTGGAAGACATTTTTCTGCTTTCACGTTCCAATAAAGTATCAATCTTATATTACTAATATTCTGAAGCTGAAATATGGTTGTGATTTTTTCGAACAATGAAAATACATGTATAATTTACTTTAAAAAGTTTTTAAAAATAAACAAAAATAAACTGTGAGATATTAAATAATACTGAAATCACTTTTACTGCTATTACCTAGAAACATGTTCAAACAACTAACAACATGGCCGCTTACAGCTAGATCGGCACGGCGCTTGTGCATTGTGTTGTATAAACAAGTTTAATGTTAGCGAGTCACTGTGTTTTCGTAGTTGAGTGCAAAATAATTGTGGTTTAATTTACTGGTAAGAAAGGGTTACTCGTCATAATATTTATTTGTTAGTAAATTAAATGGTAGTAACCTGCTACGTTAGTATTACTAAACAGTACAAAGGAAAGGAACCACATCAAAATCATGACATGCATTTTAATTGAAGATTAATTGGCTCAACTCAGTTAATCGTTTATTTGTATTAGTCGCCATTAACCGTTTAATTAGCGCGATCATTGTGCAGCTCTAGTTATTAGTGTACCATTATAGTAGTAGAGTTACTAGTGTACCATTATAGTAGTAGAGTTATTAGTGTACCATTATAGTAGAAGAGCTTTTAGCATACAATTATGGTGTGCAGTTACTAGTGTACCGTGATAGCAGTAGACTTACTAGTTTTCCATTATAGTACTAGAGTTACTAGTGTGCCATTTTAATTGTGAAATTTCTTGTATATCTTTACAATACAGTGCACATAATCTTTTCAATCATTTCATAATTCTTAGTTGGTGGTTTTTCACGCTATGCAGTAAAACAAATCTTGCTTTACTTCAAGTGTTAATTCTGTCGCTCTAGAACATTCTATTAGTTTTATTATAAAGGCAAATATGTTAGACCATAAATTTGTTCTTGCAGGTACTAAACTCGATTGTTGCAATCCTCTTACATTACCACAAATATATCGCTTTTGTACTTATAGGTTGTTAGTGTATATACATGTATCATCATGTAAATACATGCAATCATGACAGTGTGTGAATAACTTGATTGCTCTGATAACCCAAACCATAGATATAGTAAACCCTAGATATGTGAATAATCAAAACAAGTGAGGCCTATAATTAGCATGACGCAACGTCGTGGTGATGTGCAAAGTGAATCAGCTGATCTATGAAATCCTATTGACTTAGCACTAAAAACTGCACAATTTTCCTATAGCTTGTGCATCTAAGACTGCATATTTTGTTAAAAATATATAAAACTGCCTTTGGATGAAAAAGGCAAGAATCTTACACACATGGTAATGGATAATACCAATAGTTATCCAATAGTAATGGATAATACAAATAGCAATGACTGGGTGCCATGAGTGCCCAGTCATATAGTCCCGTATGCCATGAGAGATTTTCATGTGTAATAACTATTATCACAATTATTCTATTATTATTTAATGCCAGTATATTTTATTATGGCTGGTACTCTGGAGTTCTGTGTGCCATGAGAGATTGTCATATGTAATAACTATGTGCACAGCTTCTATATCATTGATAATACAAAGAGTGACCAAATAGAAATTAAACTAATAACAAACTAATGAATCAAATGAGATTTAGAAGCAGTTAAGTTGGAACACAGTATTAAACACCCATTAGACATGACTGAAAATAACTGGATGAGGTAGCTTTTGTCTAAGGTTGGTTGAACTAAAATCCTGCTTTGAAGCGGCATAGTGTATTATGATTTTATTACATGTATAACGATTTACTATAGTTTTGAGTAGACTGTTGGCCTGCACTGTGCATGTAAAACCCGGTTTGAGGCTATGTAATAAGACATATATGTTATTGTCTGTGATGTTACTTGTTTAAAAGCTCTCTGTGTGATACCATAGCTCTCCATGTATGAACGTAAGCACTTTTCTGCAGCAATACATATTCGGCCTGACGTATCAATGGTGTCACAAATCCTCCTCTGTTTTTAACTGAGATTAGAGTTATTCCATCACTACTTCTACTTCCCACTATTTCTACATCAGGCAAGAACTTGCTACAGTCATTACATTAGAGTTAGAAAAGTTTCCTGATCATCGAACTCCTCATCTTCACCTTTATCAGCTTTTGTCTCTTCCTTCTCCTTTCTAGCCAGAGAATGTAGCATGAGTTGGCCAGGTTTTTCAGCCCTGCTCACATCCAGATTAATACAGTTAGCATTAGGACTTGGTGTGATATCTGCATTTATGAGCAGTGCTTGAAGTGCAGATCTAAAGCACTGCACATCCAGGTTATTGTTATAGCCACCCTTAGATCGTATTGTGGAAAACAGAGTCTCAATGTGATCTTGGTTGATCTTAAAGGTTAGGAAGTAGTTGATGTAAGGGTAGTTGCTGAAAAGATATTGAGCAATGCCATGTACAGATTTGGCTGCTGACTCAAAACCGATGAAGGTTTTCCTATTATTTTCCACTAGCAGCTTTCAGCTTGGTGTCTTCAATTAGCATAGATAGCTTATAATATTGTTGAGAACTTCTTGTTTTGAGATGAAGTTCTGTCTTGTTATGGACAATTCATGATATATCTGGGGTGTTGTAGTCACCTCTGGTGACATTTAACTAAGAATATGGTCTTACTGTTACGTTTATGACTTAAAAACTAGTGTGACAAGCATGCTTTCACTGCTAAACTCATTGCTCAATAGAAGGCTCTGGTGCTGTGATGCACATCACTGTGATGTAACGTCGTGAAAACAACAGCCAATTATAGGCCTCACTTTTGCTCCATTGTAAGGATAGCTATTCGCCAATCTAGGGTTTACTATATTTATGACAATAACCAAACTGTCATGACTACGTCAGAAAAATAAAGAGATTCCAAACTACGGCGAAATTTTGTTTTAGAGTTTTTAAGAGTTTGTAATCACATTTCCACATATTTGGCACCTACAACACAACAGAGTAAGACATGGTGAATCTTTTGATACCAAAAAACTGTAATGTGAATTTTGTTGCAAGTCAACCTTTAAGCCTTGCCACCTATTTTTCGAAGTGTTGGTATCGATAACAAAGTCCAGGAAAGTAATCACCTCATCATCCTTGTGGGGGCAGACCATAATTAGATTTAATTGAAAAAAGATCAGAAGAATAGCAAAAACAAGATAAGTGGGGTAACTTTTGTACTAGTTTATGGCGCTCGAAGAAGTTTTACAAAGATGGACTCCTTTTAATTTGAGCATCTATATATCATGGTCAAATCACTGAATTATAGTTATTTGTGTATTATACAAATAACTAGGAATCAATTTGTTTTAAGAGGTTTGTTATTTTATATTAAGAGGTCTAGTGTGACCAGACCTATTAATCTAAAATTAAGTAGTTTGAAGATGTACTTTGTATGTTAAAACATCAGAGTGCCTTACCAACTGCTTTATTTCCTAAAGATATTCTTTGATTTCTTGACTTACTAGATGATCAACTTTGTATTGAGTATTGTTCAGATGGTGGTTCTGATAAAAACAAGTTTCAACTTCTATTTTATTGTGTTATTTATCGGTTTTCACATCTTCTCTTATCTAAATTTATCATGGAGAGTAACTAATCACACTAAAGGTTTAGGTTTTTGTAAAGTCTTCATGTTGTATGAGCAGAGATTTTTCATAGTTTGGGGGAAAGACTCAGCATATTTTACCCTTTTCTTCTCTGATAATTCCTCATCACCATATGCTTTGCCAGTTTTAATTGAAGCTACACTCAATACACATCTATTAGTACTGTAATAGTAGTAGATTTACTAGTGTAACATTATAGTAGTAGATTTATTAGTGTACCGTTACAGTAGTAGAGTTATAAGCATACAATTATGGTGGTGCAGTTATTAGTGTACCGTGATGGCAGCAGACTTACTAGTTTTCTATTACAGGACTAGAGTTACTGGTGTGCCATTTTAATAGTGAAATTACTTGTATATCCTTATAATGCAGTGCACATAATCTTATTAATTTTGTCATAATTTTTAGTCGTTGGTTTCTTTGCAGCGCAGTAAAACAAATATTGCTTTACTCTAGGTGCCAATACTGTCGCTCTAGAACATTCTATCAGTTTTATTTTAAAGGCAAATATGTTTGGCCATGAATTTATTATTGCAGGTCCTAAACTCAATTGTTGCAATCCTCTTAGTTTACCACAAATAATGTGATTCTATACTTATATATTGTCGGTGTATTTACATGTATCATAAAGTAAATACATGCACTCATGACAGTGTGTGAATAACCTGTATGCTCTGCTAGCCCAAACACTTTCACTCAGTCCCTTTAAGGTTGAGTTATTCATGTTCAACTGTATGTTTTATTAGAAATGTATTCTTGCAGGCCGTACACGCCAATACCAGAAAGGGATGAAGACATAATCACACTGTTCATGGACACGCTAGTCACTGACAGGAGGTGAGTCCCAATTTGTTTGATCGTTGTTATGTTCATACATACTGTATTTCGGTTAGTATTTAAAGTGTATATAAAGTGTACAGGTGATGGCGGTATAATGTGTACGGTTGATAACTTTATAAAGTGTACAGGTGATGACTCTATAAAGTGTAGATGTGATGACTGTGTAAAGTGTAGAGGTGATGACTGTATAAAGTGAATGGATGATGACTGTATACAGTGTACAAGTGATGACTGTATAAAGTGTACAGGTGATGACTGTATAAAGTGTACAGGTGATAACCGTATAAAGTGTACAGGTGATGACTATATAAAGTGTACATGTGATGAATGTGTAAAGTGTACAGGTGATGACTGTGTAAAGTGTACAGGTGATGACTGTATAGAGTGTATGGGTGATGACTGTATAAAGTGTACGGGTGATGACTGTATAAAGTGTGCGGGTGATGACTGTATAAAGTGTACGGGTGATGACTGTATAAAGTGTACGGGTGATGACTGTTTAAAGTGTACGGGTGATGATTGTATAAACCCCTATGGGTGATAGCTGTATAAAGTGTACAGGTGATGACTGTATAAAGTGTACAGGGGATGACTGTATAAAGAGTACAGGTGATGACTGTATAAAGTGTACAGGTGATGACTGTATAAAGTGTACATTGGATGACTGGTCAAAGGGTACAGGCGCTGACTGTATAAAGTGTGTTGGGGATGACTGTATAAAGTGTACAGGGGATGACTGTATAAAGAGTACAGGTGATGACTGTATAAAGTGTACAGGGGATGACTGTATAAAGTGTACAGGGGATGACTGGTCACAGGGTACAGGTGATGACTGTATAAAGTATACAGGTGATGACTGTATAAAGTGTACAGGTTATAACCGTATAAAATGTACAGGTGATGACTGTATAAAGTGTACAGGTGATGACTGTGTAAACCATATAAACTGTATAATGATTCTAACTAGGGATGCTAAAATATCATTCTTTATGTGAAATATGGACTCTTTGATGTTTTAGCACATCTACTCTTTTCTATGAGGACTTAGTCTATGCCTTACGCTACTCTATGGTCAAGGAGATCGGAGGTCAACTGGTTATTTCTGAAGAAGCTAGGCATACCCTTTTTAAGTATCTGTATACTATATACATGGTGAGTTCTTGTTTTATGTATCTATAATAATAGTCTGTACTGTAGTATAATACAATGCATATATTGTGTGTGCTTGTTTATGACTCCAATGCACATAAGTGTGCATACATTTCATAATAACATCTTACTAAGAGCAGTGACAAGTATTGTAGTTGCTTGCTGTTTGCCGTTAGCCTGGCACATTGCAAATGGCTAATTCGATAAGCCAGTTATCTACGGCTCTTACTAATAAGACTCATGAAAGCAAGTACAAAATGACGCTGCGCCGTAACGGAGAGCGGTAGCTTATTTTTACCCACATAGCGACATATCCCGCCAAATGAATTCACCAATCTTGCATAGAATAATTGGTAAGATATTTGCCTGGTGATGGAAGGCTCCCAGATCAAATCCAGCAGATTGCAAGCTTTTAATTTCAGGATATCAATAACTATAGCAGGACAAATTGAAGTACTACCACACAAACTTCGAGATCTGTATAATAATAGATAAATTATCGTATAATACAATGAGTGTATTTATATGCTAGTTTATGACTCCAATGCGCATGTGTGCATATATTCCATAATAATATCTTACTAGGGACAGAGGTGGTACTATATATTGTAATTGTTGACTTAAACTTAATAGGTACACATTTGAGTGCTTCTCACACAGAATCCATTATATAATTATATAATATATTCTACCCAACTGTTGACATTTAATAGGTATTCAGTCAGGTGTTTCGTTACATAAGCTCCTACATATAATGATATGTATCCATATATTTTACATTCTCCTATCGAGGTATCTTTATCATAGAACACATTTTGTGAAATCAATGCGTTTCTTTTAGCTCTTCCCAGAAAACAATCTGAAAATATCTGAAGGGATACAACAACTAATAATATTTATCCATCGCCATGCCACATAAACTAACCACTCTGACCATCTTCAGGTGTGAGATCTACTTCTCTATAATTCACCATACTCTTCCAGTATTTTACTCCAGCTCTCTGTATTACGTATTAGAGGTTGTAGAATAGACAACTCCAAACCTCTGTAACTTGACTTGATAATTACAGAAAATGTATAGTGAAGTTGGCATGAATAATCAGACAGTGTACAAGTTATTTCCGGTTCCATCCATTTGCTACATTTTGTTAATGTAGTTACCAGGTCTATTCATATACATGTTATTATACTGACAGGTAAACATATGAGGCTTATCTGGAAACATAAATGACGACTCCGTTTATGCTAAAAATGGGTTTTCTTCTCGAGAGTTGTGTCCTCTCCGCAGGACTCACAGCGTAATGTTAGATGAATAAATGGTAAGAATAAATGGTATTTATGTTTAAAAACATGAATACTTTGAGCTCTGTAGCATATAATGAGCAAGCCTAAGCTTTTTTGTGTTGTGCACTCCAACTTTTTGAAGTACAACATAAAAATGATAAAGCATGTCAAACAAGTGCTATCATAATAAAACAGGGAATAACAATACTAATTATAACAATGTCCTGATATATTATTCCTGTTCTTTCTCTTCAGTTCGTGTTCAATCTTTTAAATAAGCAAATATAAGAACACTTTGAGATGCTTTCAATGTAAAGCTTAACAAAAATCAACATCATTGAATCAGCTTTTACAAAAACACCAGATCACAGTCATTGATGTCCTCACATCAACTCTTTTTCCTAATAAAATGATATCATCAGCTTCTGGCTCACTTGCTTTCCATTTTCCGACCAATCAATATCTTATCAGGTGACGGCATCTGGCAACAGTTTTGTTCACATTTTCCAAGCAAATTTATTTTCATGCCTCCAGCCTAGCCTTACTTCTATTATAGCACTAGTGGAGTTTTCATGACATCCAAAGTGTTTGTAAGACAGTTGGAAGTGAGGCTACGAACAATTGATGGCAGTTGGAGGAGTGTCTCTATAGGTTAAATATTGTCTATAAAATTGTTTGTATTCCTATTTTATATCAGAAGTTGTCACCTTTTGCTGTAGGCTGAGAACACTTCCATGAACAATGGGAGATTTTAGTAAAGCAAAATACCATAGCTTAGTAAACAAGTTTGGCAACTCCTGCTAGCCGCATAGCTCAAATCATAACTACCATGTACAACTTTTATCATATTTTTTAAGTGAGACAGACACGCTGATTGCGATTTTATTGTACTTAAAATTAAGATTGACCCACTAACTTTTAAAGTAATGAAGGCTTTTTTACAGCCTTTTAATATCGGTCTCGAAAACAACACAATTGACACAACAAGCTCTGCCCATAAATATTTGACGTAGCATAGCTTTTTAGAAACGGAAATTAGGGATGTTTAGTCTGATTTAGAATGATAGAGATGGATGTCTTAAAACACATTGTTATTTAAATTCAGCCTTCAAAATAATTTTTATGAAAGGTAGATGAGCTGTTTAACATTTCATATTTAAAAATAAGCTCAAAAAAGTGTGATAAAAATGCTAGATTGTGATAAAATCGTGTTTTTGAGCTCATTTTTCTTGATGTTCAGCCTATTAAACATCCTGTAACTAGCTACAAGCAATTTTAAATAGTTTATCTACCTTTCAGAAAAGACATATTATTTTGAAAGCTGAATTTATAAAATAATGGGTTTAATATACCCATCTGTATTTCTTTTTTAATGCTTCAAGCATGACTTCAGACAGACAGACACGGCTCTTATTATAGTAAAGATCCTTATTGTTATTGTCCTTCTGCACTGAACTTGTAGTATAACTTTAGTCAGTGCTTCATAATAAAACTGTTTTCTAACAATTACACATATAAATATATATTTACAGGTTGGTGGTCTACTTATTGCTCTTGAGTCTCGATGTAGGGGCAGTAGAGCTAAAAACAGAGGGTTTCCTTGTACCTTGTGAACCCTGTTTCGCACACTAACTGTAAATGCAAGTATGTGATTTATTAGACCTAGCCACATTAGATTTGGAGTAGTCAGCACAATATTGTGAGGAAACAACTCCTTTTGTACCTCTTCATTTTAGCATATTCATGAATCTTAGCCTAATAAAAATAGTGGTAAAAGATTTAGTCAATAATTAAGTTATTTTGTTTTATGATATGCAAAGTGAAAGGGTCAATATTTCTTTCCGTAAACAATACAGTTGAACCTCAAGATGTGAGTTTAATTCATACTGTGATCAAACTCATACATCAATCAAACTGAATATTAATTGAATTAATCCCATTTTCAATCACTGATCTCAAGATAATTTCTCACCTGAAAAAATGAAATCTGTGAATTGGTAAATAATCAGGTTTTCTAAATAATAAATATTTAAATATCATCTAACAGTGCATGATAAAAGCAAAGAAAAAGTGTTACTACGTCAATGAAGGATATTATTTAGCTGTCTGACTTTAGCAACGGATTATTACAGCCAATAGAAGTGGAGGTGGCTGAAGCAGAGCATTTTCTTAACTTTAAACGTGAATGGCATTTTTCTTGGTGACAAAATCAACAATGATATCGATTAATTCCATGTTTTTCAATGAATACAAGAAATCATGTATTTGCAAGACAATAATCTGTTTTATTAACTTTCAACTTAAACTTAACATTGTTTATTTAATCATCACTTTTATTGTTAGTCCCACAACCAAACACGAGCGAAGCGATTGTTCGGAGCTTTATGATAAATGTATATGTGCACACAACTCATAAAAACTATTCATCGATACCGTCGCAAACCCTTGTACCGATATCTCATCAACTAATTTAACCATTTTTCAATAGAGTCGTTTAAGTATAATAACGATACAAAACACTTATAAACCTATTTAAATATGTTACAAAGTCTTTATTATTTGTAGAAAATATTTTAAACCTTACCAATCTGATCGGATTATACATAATTAGACAGATTAGTTCGGCCTAAAATCGTTATTAAATCTGGCCAAGCCTTATTTTTATCAAAATTAAGACCGGCAAACGAAACGCCGAGCGACAGAGAATAGAACCATTAAGCTGTGCGCATTTTACAAGAAAGAACGTGCATATTTCACTAGTCTATAGCATTGTCGAATTGCCGAATGTTTCTGTCATTAACGTAGAAGTACTAAAACATAATCGTTTCTTTTTTGCTGATTTCCAAGTAACTGACATTTTGGAAAATTTCAAGTACTTTGGTATTCTAACTGATGTCCAAAGCAGTGAAAGTAATGGAAATGACGATGATATTTTTTTTAACGATTCTTATGAGATTATTACAATATTTAACTATAAGTTTGGATGACTATTGAAGTGTTATAGTCACACTAACAAAATCAATGAGGGGCAATATGTTACTGTTATTATTCTTTCTAAATAGTTTTTCTAAATAGATTTTCTAAAAATCTATATAAATATCACAACTTATTGATATTGTTAGCTATGACGTTTTGAAATGTAAACTAAATTGTGCATTGTTTTTTCTATTATTACTATATTAATAATCTTGGTTATTCTAATAATATCAGTGCATTCTACTTCTAATAGTGGCCAATATTGAATTTCTCCTATTGCAGGGGAGAGATATAAACATATAATCTATTCTTTCATTATTGCTGTTTGTTGTATATAATAACACCCACACCCAGTACATTACAGCTACCATTGCAGTTATCCTATTGCACTGCAGTGCCATTTGACTGCTAATATTGCGTTTCTCAATCATCAGTACCCTTTCTTTTTTCCAATATAATTTTGGTCGTGGGTTGTATGACAGTGGAATTTCTAGTAATATTCTCATAGATTCAACTTTTAGGTCTTTTGAACAAAAACTGTGATAGCGCATTATTCCAACAATGCTATCCTAAGAGGGAGCTTTTTTTAGTGGCCCGATGTTGTATTGATTTGCTGCTTTAGTATTACGAGACGAGGTTCAAATTCATAGTCTATTTGTTATAAAGTCACACACAGATGAAGCGAGTAGAAAAACTGACTCATCCACGAAGGATGGCATTCGATTTTATATAATAGTGCAAAGCTAAACTATTTTGACACGAGCCAAACACAGGATACAAAAAGAAACAGCATAACATTACAACACTCAATTTGTTTCAGACACACAAAGGCAGAAGCAACAAGCAAATATATAGAGCTGTCCTTAGATAAACAGGCTCCAACATCAAAGCTGACATGTTATGATGTCAAATCTCACATCGGCATCAAATGTATATTTAGTGTATGTCAATGTCCGGCTTTGAATACCAAGATGATATTGTTTTACTATCTAATGTTATTTGTATGTATAGAAAAAATAAATTTTGTTAGAATTAATGTAAGTTAGAGCGATTGTCATTTCGCTTTGACATGGAAACGGAAGGATGCTGGTATGCTGAGGCAATTGTTAAGTAGAGAAGGTTAGAGCCATGATTGTTGTCGAGATATACTTATGTCACACTATCCTCCTTAGATGCCAACTGGGTGGTGGTTATTTTAAAAGTAGTTGAACGGATCTTCAGCAAGTGTTTGTTTGTTTATTTAGGGAAGCATGGAGATTTACTGGTTCTTCTTATCATCGCGTCTCGGTCATTGTTTTAATGTCAAGAGGTGTAGTATTGGTATAGTCTTTAGTAATGGTCTGGATCAGTGTTTGTTTGCTCTGCGTGGGCGCTGTAGCAGTTAGACGCTTCCTAATTTTATATAGCAAAGGTTGTATCTTCGTGTATCTTATCGATGGCTCATGTGTGTGTCAGTGGTATCCGTTATTGTGTGTAATTTATATCCTGGAACAGAAATGAAAACATCGGCAAAACATTTGTTTGTACGATTATAATAATAATCACGATCACATGTAGCAACATTCCAAAAGTACAAAAGAAAAACTTTACTCTACTATTCAGGCTTCGGTCTAAGAGCAAAGATAAAAGGTATGAAAAAATTTAAAACTATACCTATCTGGTGAAGATCATTCTTTAAGCTTTTGTTGAAACTAAGCAGAGTTTTTCTATCTCTCTTCTCTTGTTTTTTTATAGTATCAACTTAACTTATCATGAAGAGTCCAAGGTAGATGCTGTTATCGAGTTAGTCCTCAGAAGCATCTGTCCTTTCTTAGATACGGTGGGAACTCCGAGCTGAGACTTGGTTATAGACTGGTTTTCTTTGGTTGATGAAGGCAAAGGATAAAGGGGGATGCAGAAATCTTGACTGCTAATTCAGTCGTCAATAAAGACTGCACGCCGGCTATTGCGCGCTAATTTCAAGGACCAATTTAGAAGGGGAAATTAAAACTCAATCTTCACAATAATAAAATTTTATAATGTGAGTAAATACAATTTCCGATTTTAAGAATCCAGTATTCAACAACAATTTCTGATTTGCAACAATGTTTTGCTCTTTACTTGCTGTTCGCTATTGTTCCATTGCATTATTAAAAATTGATTGTTCTAGCCGAAATTTAACTAACAAAGACCTTATCTCTATGATTCTCCTGATTATTACCCTAATTACAATTTAATTGATATTCGAGGGAATCTCGATGTTAGCCAGATCAATGTACCTAACAACGTTAAAGTTTTATTTGACAACGCTGAGCTAATTATCCACAAGTTTACGTATAACCCATCAATATTTTAGCCACTTCTATTATTGTGAAATAAGCGTTACACACGTAGCCTATGAGAATAACTCAAAAAATTAGGAGTTGTGCTATCTACACCCTAATTGTCGCTGTAAGCATAACAAGCATCTCCTCTTTTGTTACAAAATGTGAATCTTTTTTACGTCTTTGTTATTAGAAAAATTTATAACTGTTAGCGTGACTAGAAAGTGATCTAAGTAAGTACTTTTTACTTCATACAAATTTTTTATGTCAATTTACAGCTTTGGTACCTTGTATTTAGCTGATTCACCGTCTGATTATAAGATACCTGAGGTTACTAACAATGCTACTAACCATCTCTCTCCTACTAACAAGTCTATCTGCATTCCTTCTTCCACACTACCGATCTTACTGATTTTGTTACTCATGATTCCGGAGATTCTACACCAATGATCATTGGCTTATCACTCAGTATACGAATTACTTTGGCCATTTTTGCCATTGTTTTTATTTACAAATTTATGCAATCTCATAGAACAAATTCTCGACCTACTGTTCCGAAGCTGATATATTTAGGGCAACTTGCCAATATTGACGAAATGGATAGTGGAAGTGAAGGAGAAGACAAACTATTTAATGTTGACAATGTTAATACTCAACGTCTTGATTCCATTTAATTACTACTAGTTAACTTCTATTTATATCAGAATGTTGTGTGTCATTAAATACTCTGCCATTTTTGTTAGATATTTTACGGTTTTATTTTATTTGTATTATTATGTTAAAACTCTAGCGCTAAGGCAGAGTGCTGCTCACTTAATTACTCACTTATTCACTCCAGTTTTTAATTTACACGGTTTATCAGGGAGCTAGTTAGGTTATGTCCCATTTGCCTGAGGCTACAGGAAAACTTGTTTTCGTAACTGAAAGTATATTTTTATAATAAATTCCAAACTTAGGGAATGCCTAGTATTGAGGCGGTTGGATGGTAGTGTGAGAGCATCCAAAAAGCATTCCTGCTTTCATTCAGCGTTCAATCTATGATAGCATTAGCTTATTAGGGGAATAAGCAATAACTAAATCCTTGTTAATAAGAATTAGCATTAGTAAACAGCTAGGTAAGCCATAACAAATCTTAAGCCCGTGGTTTAATGTTGTAGGTATGTTAAGGGTATTCACTGTCCTTGTCAATTTTGTGATAATATATGGGCCATGGTATCGACTGGTAAGTGTCTTTCTTTGCCAGGCATGACCCTAGTTACCAGAATGTGTACACAGTTATCTACTGCATAATCTTGTCCCATAATATGTTTGTCAAGATAGTAGTTAGGCCTATAGCTTGCCTGAGCGCTTTCAATTGTTGTTGCGAGCTTGAGCTCATGCATAGCTATTAGGATTTGTGATTGGCATGCAGAGTTCAAAGGGCATGTCTAGCTCTTTTCCATACAGCATATAGCTAAGGCTGATTTGGGTTGAACTATGGGCAGTATTATTATAAGCATGCAAACGCATTTAGTCATGTCATTCCAGTTGGTCTGTGTTTGGTCGATCACTGTAGACATGAGATTACTGAAAGTACTGAAAACCCTCTTGATTTTACCATGTGAAGATGTGCGCCACTTATGCATGGAGTAGCAAATGTTTCATGAAACTAGTTGGTCTAAATACTCATCCGTCCTGGTTTGTCCCTCACCAAAAAATCCAGAGTGTGTCACAATCTTAGTCTGTATTATCGATTTTATTATTATTATTATTTTGATTATCGTATTACAATGAAATGCTGCACATTTGTATTGTTTTAAGTTAGGTTTATACAGAGTCAACATCGGGCCATACGGCTCATGTGCAGCAGCAGGAATGTCGGGTAATATACAAGGTAGTGAATTGGGTAGTCGAATATTGGCTGCTGTATGCCAAGTTCTATAGAGCTTTGAAGACTGAGCTTGGCCCACAGACAACAGTGCAAAGAATGACAACAACAAAAATGTTGCCCATGGCGTTTCAGTCATATTTCTAGCTCTTTTGTTTAAACTTGCTGGTCTAGACGGGTGGTAACAAGCTCTGCTATTATCCCTTGCTTGTGCACTCAAGCCTTTTAAATTCCTATCAACTTGGCTTACACAAGCTTCGCAATTGCTTGTTAACTGCTTATTGCTAACTGTCTCATCCAATGAAACAAAATCATATGTTTGTTTCAGGCTTGAGTGATTATGTTCAACAGCTGAAACCATTTCTACATTGCCAGCTATCCCAATATTCTCAAAGGCAATGCTGACTTCGCTGGTCTTCACACTTAGCTGAGACCTTCTGGCTACCTCACAAGTTACAGCTGGCACTATAGTGGCTACCCTAAGAGGTACACTTTCTACAAGTTCAGTTGAAGTCCTTTCAACAGGTGTTTCAACTGTTTCCATAGCCATGCTATCATAAATCACTGTGTTATTATCTTTCACCCAGCTGGGTACTACCCCTGCCATAGTTGACTGCTTTTCAGTAGTTGCCGTAGGCACTGCAGCTGAAGCATATGCTACTGGTGGCTGATAATCACTGTGCTGTTGACCAGCGTGAGATTTCTGACTGGCTAACCAGTCCCTAAACCAGCGTGGCATCTCATTTTGCTCAGTGGTCACTCTACGCTGACCTTCATTTCTGCCACGGCTATAGTTAGGTCTATACGCAGGCTGTTGGTAGGCCGAGGACCTACATTTATTAGCTAGATTAGGCTGACTCTTTCGGCTAGCCGCCTGTTTATCACAAAAAACGAGCCAAATGTTTCTCGGACAAGCATATAAAGCATATTCTTACTGGTTTTTCAAATCTTCTGTTTTGACTTGGGTGAAGTCTGGCACTTTGAAAATTCTCTTTTACATCAGAAATATTTTTATCTGCAAGGAATGCAGTTTCTACTCCCATAGCAGAGCGTAAAATATCTGAGTGATTTTGTGATGGAACTCCCATAATCTTTTCTTTTATTTCCTGGCGTAGGCCAGTTCTGAAATTCAATAGGATATACGGACTATCTTCCCCCGCACTTCCGCAAGCCACAATTTTTCTAAAGCGTTCGTAATACTTTCGAACAGTTTCAGTACTCCCCTGTCTCACTGCAGTGACTTCCATCGCAATCTGCTCCTCTCCTTTTACAGCATGCAACTTTTCTTTCATGAGTTTTTTAACTTTTTCATAGCTCACTGAGCTACCTTCAGATCTAATAATCTCTCTTAGATAGGCTGCTGCCAAATCGTTGAGGTAAAGTTGTAGTAGTATTAACACAAAATAAGATTTTGGAACTTCGTTTAATAAGCGACAATTTTCAAATTGCATTAAAAGTGCGTCAAAATCGTCTTCACTTTTACCTGTAAAACTGAGGCCAAACTTCACCCAGTCATTCTTATGGCATTTACGCACTTCATAGCTTTCTCTTTCTAGCATGTGCCCAGAATAACTTACCTTGTGATTTTGTTCTTGTAGGAAACGGCTCTTTCCTCTCATTTCTGGTGTTCGGTCAGTTAACTGCGATACTTTCTTCGTTAATGTTCGTATCAACTGTTCATTGTTTTCTACCTTACGGTCAAATGCGTTGAGAGCGTTTTGCTGCTCATCTACTATATCTCCCATAGCGGCAAATCTATGCTCACAACAAGGTGAGATTTACTTCTTTCTATCTTACATATCAGGGATCGTTTGGTTCAAACATCATATTCATACTATATCTTGATTCATTGAGTTTATGTTGAGTATTAAAGGAATAGCGAGGCAATTAGTGCTTGTATTAATTTACATTAGCAAAATTAAGTTTATATAATACATAGCTGCACTTTTAATTTAACTGACTTATATAAGCCTCTTATTGTTCTTTATTATGTGAATCATGTGGTATATATAGTAACAATAATTCAATATGATTATTTGTGAAGGTATTTCACTTTAAATTTTGTAAACATTTGATACCGATTACTGCTTTCATGTTGACTTTTGCCTCCCTCCGTGTCACGTTTGATAGAACTGTTGCTATTAATGAGTCTGCAATGCTGTGAGGATGTGAAATATTTGACGTGAAATAGCAAGAGATTACTGTAATTACATTTGTGAACTGCTAATATCAGAATATGTTAATATAATCATAAGTAGAGTTTCAACTATAGCTTAACTGCATACTCTATAGCAATAGTTAGTTCTGTTATATCAACTGTTGCTAATCACATCTATAATAACAGAGATAAAATAATAGTTTATATGAGAATTCATTATTGCTCGTTATCGAAACTTAGTTTACTCATTGTGGCCAGTTTGGTGACCTTTACTCAAAACCTTTATTCACGGCAAAGCTAATCATTTCCAGATCTTTCTTCCTTTTGGTTGATAGCATTTTTGGTTTTGTGTTGATCCCTCTGTATCTACAGAAAGAGTGTAATCATTTTATTATGCTGTCATGCAAATAAGAGGTTGGCTGGAAAGAGCAGTTAGGATTCACTGTATCCTAAAACTGAGTTCCTTCTAAAGAGTTGTGTCCTTTTTGTAGGAATCCCAAAGGAATGTAGAATCCAGAAACGGTAAGGTTTAAAAGCATCAGTATGTTGAGCTCTTTAGCGTATGAGCAGGCTTAAGCATGTATGTTTTTGTCTAAACCATCCATCAGTAAAATATTCTATAATTTGAGTCACCCGAATACATAACAATGATATAGACATAGAGTTACTCTCACTGTGAATTGTTTTACAAGTATGGATACACATCTCTTTTTTTCCTTTCATAGGTTGATTTGTTTGGTGTGTTGGCTCTGTTCATCCATCTCGTCATAAACTAGACATAAAAAACTCTGGTCAGCAGCCAGATCTCTTTCATTGTTGCGTCAATTTTTTGGTTTGAACTGTCACTCAAGTGTGTTATTTCTATCGCATTAAGGTCTCACAGCCCTTCATGTCACCAGTTCCTCCTTATAACTTCTCTTCTTTTCACCTCACCTCCTTGAAAAGTAGTTGAAGTTTTAATTTGCTTCACCTGGTAGACAAGGCAAGAGTGGGGTGGTAGTTATCTGAAGCAAGATTCGCCTTGACCACTTGAGCCCTTAAAATCTCCTTTGTTAATGAAGAAGAATGGAGTGATGTTAGCACCACTCCATTCTTGTGGCATTTCCTTCTCCCGTATATTTCCAATCAGTTTGAATAGTGTCTTTTGTTTCTACGAACACCATATTTCCATATCTCTATTAGGATCTCAAACATGGCACAGGGCACCCCTTCTGGGAAGTCTAGTATCTTTGTCGAGTATTTTACTTCATTCTAACAGGACGCCTAAATACATCCCAGTTTGGAGCTGGTAGTGCCAGTTTAGTTTCCAGCAAAATGACCCTCAAAGCAGGTTAAGTTATCCCGACTATATCCTTGATGGTTATCCGACAGCAGGTGCAATGGGTAAAGTTGATATACAGTAGACGCTTTTACAACATAAACAATCTATTCCAGGAACCTTTACCTTATAGGATTATTTGTAGTGGTAATGAATTGGTCAAGGTCTTTTACTATGAGTGTAGTTGGTGAGTACAGTGACTATATAATAGTTATGTACACCCAGACAACAGTTACCTGTATCAGCTCATATTTATTTGATTGTTTTGTTTCTTACAGGTTTATGATTTTCTATACTCACTCTATGCAGATGTTAGACCTTCCTAAACTCGTCTCTCAGGCTCCAGAGCGGAAACACTTGCCAGACGTGGACTCACTGGAGATTGGGAAACCAAAACAGCCATAGGTCGTGCAGAGATGTCTATGTGCTATTTATTGTATATCACATCCGCTATTGTAATACCGGTTTGTTCTATTTTGTTATCATCAAGAGAAGACTTTGACTGCGCTTCAGAAAGTGTCTCCCACGAGCTGAGTCTAACCTTGACTATCATAAACCAATTTATTAACCAAATAGAAAGCTGTGTCACTAAAATATTTATATTTTTTTGCAAATTTTGTGCTAGCATCTTCTTGTATGTTGAATTTTGTCTCCTGGTGCTTCTTTTTTTAGCCAATTAACTTTCTGCTGATCCATTTTAAGTTTGTACACTAGCTTTGCCAGAGAATATAACTATACTGATATTTTTAGAACTTGCAGTAAATCACAGTAACTTATAAATAATAATAATGGGTAATGGGGGTAATAGCAGCTGTAGTGCTATATTTATAATATGATAGTAAATATGATATAATATAATATGATATATAATATGCTAGTACTTGAGAAGTTGTTGTAGTATTATAGATAAGGAGCCAATGAATAGGCCATAGTGACTATAATAATACTAGGAGTAGTGGTTACTGCAGAGGGAGCTACAGTTTCACTATGAATGAGAATGATACACTGTAGAAACAGCAGTACTTTGTGTCAGATGTGAGTTTATTAGAAACTTACAGTGTGCCAATGTGGGACTCACACTGCAAGATTTTGCTTGATAAGTCAGGCATAATCATGAAACTGGGTGAGAATTTATTAAAACTGGAAGATTCCAAATGACTGCTGTCAAATACAATAAGATTGTAATGGTTCTAGCAATCACATCAGGTGCTCTGAAGCAGTTCAATAATTTTAAAGTTTACACACACTTTGATCTTTGGGTTCTTTGGAAGTTTTGGCACTTTCGTTCATAGAAGACAACTCAAAATAAATTTTCCATGCTTTTCAACTTTGAACCGTGCTACCTAGTGAGCATTGCTTGCACAGCTCACAACTGAGACAACAGAAGATGACAACTAATTACTACATAGAGTCAGGTGGACAACTTTGTGCTACCTAAAGAGTTTAATTATTTATATCAAAGTCGTTTGAAATAAAATATGGTCTCTTTCAGCTCCTATCAATTTGATGAAAAGCAATCAGCTAATCTAAGGTGAACTAAACTCAGTATAAAACTAAATAACAGCAGTAATAGTGTATAAATAGCTTCCATATCAACTGTTTCATAGTGTTTTATGCACAGTCTGTAGTACAGAATAACATGAATGCAAGGATCATGACCTTTCAACCTCTACATGAAACAGCTTCTATAAGACTGAGCTAGCTTCCCAGTGAAATTGTCAAATATAAACAGCTGACTAATACTCAATAATATATTTCTACATTGTGTTCTCATGTGGTCTATTGGGGTATTTCAACTGGCATAAATATTACCTGCAAACTAAGGGAAGGTTATCATATTTTACTACTACACGAAAAAATCACAACTTCCTGTTATTTCATGTGATCTATATCAATAGTCAGTTAAAAGCAGATAACTCCACAGTGGCTTTTAATACTCAGTTTTATCAGTTGTCGCCTTGTCTCACATGTGACACAATGCGTTTTAATGTTAATACATGTAGAAGACATGTTTAGTTTTAGTATGCAAGTTATTCATAGCATTACACATGTATTAGCTCTACCTGTTAATGGTTACACTTTATACATATTATATTTTAACTGACTGAGCAATAAAACTATCAATAGAACTACTCCTACACTCTATGAATATTCAAGTTCTTTATATGCTTCTAATGTTTCTATTATTTTTGTAACCAACTCATGTTTTTTATAGATTTTCTACAAATCTCTCTAGATTGATTTCTGTCAACTGCCTATTACTCTTAAAAGATCTCTGTAGATCTCGGTGGATGTTTTTAAATTTCTAAAAGTAATTTGTTAATCTAACCAATGATATAAAGCCCAAAAGGATAGCCGACGGCTATCATATGGGCGTGGTTTAATGATGGAGCTCTATTAGGATTGTGTTAGCCTGGGTTTCAAAGCAAACACAACTCTCGCGGGGCGGTCGCGTTGCCTTGTTAGGTTTTAGAAAACACGAATCGCTGTTATCGTTTCATTAGCTTATTCAGCCAGTAGACCCCGCGGGTCACAATAGCAAACATTGAATTTCTGCAATGTAGGGGTAATACCTAACCAAAATAATGTATCTAATCAAAATAAAACATTTCAAATTACCTACTTTTAGTAATTTTAAAATTAGTAAAGGTCGTAGTATATGCCTAAAGTTGAATATAATTACCCGAACCACGGCATTTTTTTTCTAGTTTTTGATTAATATTTTGCCACCCCTAATATAAAATGACAAAGTCTTTCATCGGTTTCACATTGTTTTACCTTGCCAATAAGATGGGACAGCAGGCAAAGCTGTGCAGTGTAGTTTTCATACTCAAAATCTAAATGCAAAACCGAATTTGAGCTATTTTACGATTGTGACTATTAATATCACGAATGCTTGTGAATGGCAACTGACTGATCATAACGGTGACAATATTGGGATACTATATTTATTTGACAACAAAATGAATTCAACAGAAAAGTAAAATAACCACTATAGTTCATAATATTCGTAAATTTACAAGGTGCTTTATTCAGCATATTTGTTTGTTCGGGTGGCGTGTTCCGGTTAATCCCAACAGAGCTTCATCATTAAACCACGCCCATATGAGCGCCGTCGGCTATCCTTGGGGGCTGTATATCATTGATCTAACAGAGTAAACTTTGTAACTAAACAGGTGCCTAGTCATGTGAGAGTCTGGTAGTTGTCATCTCTCTGATAAAATTAATACCAAGTATTGCGACAGATATTTAGTCACCAACTTAAACAACACACCTCCTGGCATTTAGCTCTAATGTATACAATTCATGTCAATCAGCTTATCAGAGATCTGTCCAACATGCTGTCTGTTGTCATGAGGCAACGGAAATAACATATTTTTGTCTCTAACAGTTATGGATATACAGTTATTTGGTGACAAATGCACATTTTGACCTACACAGTAAGGCCTTCCATATTTTTACTATTCATTTTATGATAAGAATATGATGACTGCTGCCATGGGGCAATGGGAAGAATATATTCAGGTGCTACTCTGACTCTGTATAATAAATAACACAATTTTTATGGTTCATTTTATGGTGAGAATAATATGCCTATTGAGAACCATTGAAACAGTAAAGTAATATCATGAGTCTTGGTCATTATATTAACTAACATGCACATCAAATGCTTATTAAAAAACCTAATGACTTACACAATAGTAATCACCAGTAAGGAAATTTAAATATTAACATGACCGATAGCTTTTATAACAAGTAGTAGAATCCCTCTCATTAGCATTTAGTCTCTTTCCACTTATTACGTGTATTAAAGAGTTCATCTTCATGGTCCGTATAAACTTGTCAGCTTCACAATTACAAATCACTTTCCTATACCATTCAATACATTATTATGGCATCAATGCTGAATCTTTTTAGCTTTTGACATGTCCTGTGATAACTGTGGGGGTCCTGTACATTTTGTCAAAAATTTATTATGTGTTCATAGTTGAGTATTAGGTGGCCTTTTGAATCATTGAATCAACAAATTTAAAATGAACATGTGTTATTGATCAATCCTGGATTGATACAATTAAGAATATTGGCACCCATACTTGCGCCTTACACTTCCAATGAATCACAACTCTACTGGCATCTACTGATTAACTCTGCATCACAAGTCAGCCATACATATGGAGCTATTAAACTGAATTCTCTAGCTGACAGGGTGAACTTTGTAACTAAACAGGTGCCTAGTCATGTGAGAGTCTGGTAGGTGTCATCTCTCTGATAAAATGAATACCAAGCATTGTGACAGATATTTAATCACGAACTCAAACAACAGACCTCCTGGCATTTAACTCTAATGTATACAATTATGTCATTGATTAGCTTATCAGAAATCTGCCCAACATGCTGGCAGTTGCTATGAGGCAATGGGAAGAACATATTTTTGTCTCCATCACTTATGGATATAAAATTATATGGTGACAATCGCCTCATTTGACCTACATAGTAAATTGCTCTATAATTTTACAGTTAATTTTAAAATTAGCATATAATGACTGCTGCCATAAAATACAGAGTAGAATATATTTTATCTCAAGGATTTATTTCAATACCTCTTCTTTTTCATGTGGTGGCAGGTGCTACTTTTAATCTGTAAAACAAAGAACTCAATTTTTATGGCTCATTTCATGAAAAGAATAATATTATTAGTTGAAAACCATTGAAACAGTGAAGTAAAGTTAATAGTCTTGGTAAGTTGGCTTCATAGTGGCAAACTTACCATTCAAATACTTATAAAAAACTGGATGACTTACACAATAATATTTACCAGTAAAGCTTTGAGAACATATATTAACATGACTCATAGCTTTTATATCAAGTAACTGAATCTCTCTCTTTAGATTTGTCTCCTCCCACTTATTACATCTATTGTCAAGGAGTTAATTTTCTTGCTCTACCTGAGCCTGTCATTTTTACAGTTACAAATCACCTTCCTATACAATATGTCTTAGCTACCATTCAATACATTTTGTGATATCATTATTGGGTCTCTTTTAGCTTTTGACATTATCTGTGATAACTTTGGAGACACCTGCAGGTCTTGTCAAAAAGGAACTATGTGTTCGTATTCAAATATTAAGCTGCCTATATTAAATAGTGAACCAAAAATTTAAAAATTAACATAGATTGAAACATGTTTTATTAATAAATTCTAAATCAATACAATAAAGAATGTTGGCATCCATAAACGCACCTTACACTGCCAAGGTATCACAACTCTAGCAGCATCTACTGACTAATTCCGCATGACAAATTAGTTAGAATAGTTAAACATTTAGCCCTCAAATTTCTGACTGGTGTTACTAAATCCTGGAAACAGAACACCTGACATTTAAGCTCTTGCGTATGCAAGCCAAGCCATATAGGCTACAGGATGAAATTATTCGCAGAGTTAAATTTTGTGAGAATTGTCTTTTCATGCATATTCACGAACTAAATTATTCGCTGATGAACACATTCCCAAATAATTTAATCCGTTAAAGCAGCTAGCAATGCAGTAAAACCTTCACCTGCGTATACAACGTGCTCGTGTTTCTATTTAGCTAAACAAATTATGCCGATCATGCTAAGCTATAAATCTTTAACTGAATCCAGAGGTTTTCATGAATATTCATCAATTTGAAGGCCTTTGGTAAATCAACTTGTGGTAAGTTATGAGTTTTTTCAACGTTAAGAACTGCAGGAGAGATTTTTAAGGCCCTGCCGAATTCCGAATAACTTGTGACAACCTTGTGTAATTTTGTAAATAAGCGTGATGCATTGGCAATGGGCTTAACTCAAAGCCTCAGTAATGGTTTTAAAAGAGTTTGGAACTCAGCTACGTTTACTAACTCTGCCTAGCTACTAGTTTTTAGTTTGAGGTAGTAGTTATTCTCCTTTGTATTAAAATTAAAACCAATTATTCACAGATTTTAATAATTCAAGGAATTGACAGTATGCGAATTCGCGAATTATTAAATCCATCAAATAGTTTCATCCTGTAGGGCAGGGGTGTCAAACTCATTTTCACCGAGGGTCACATCAGCGTAATGGCTGTCCTCAAAGGGCCAGATGTAACTTATAATTGTAATGAAATGTAATCGAATAATATAAAATAACTTAAACTAGTCTTGGATATTAAATAACTCTGACTTTATTACTTAAAGTTGCAAACAAAACAGTTTCACAGCAAAACATGCATAACACTTGTTTTCGAAAAAAAATCAGAAAAGTTACACAATACCCATCAACTTGGGCATACTTTCAGTAAAACCAAAACTTGTGAGCTGCTAAGAACATGAATTTGTTGGCATACACACATTAAATCTGCAAACACTAAATAATTGCAACAGCAACAACACAAAATAAACATGTAAGCAGCAAAAAATCAAAAAATTATTTGCTATTTGCTGAACATACCTGCCAACTCTCACGCATTGGGCGTGAGACTCAGGCAATCACCCCAAAGAAAAAATGAAAATGCGTGAGATTTTTGCCCCAATTTCCACAATTTTATATATACCATCATTGATACATCAACTGCCCCAAAACCAAATCTCACGCATTGCCCCACTCTTAGGTTGGCAGGCCTGTTGCTGAAACAAAGTTAGACTTGCACCAAAGAAATTACAAAATATACAGTGCTTGACTAAAATTAGTAATTTATTGCATACAAAACAAAATTATGAATATTATTTATACATGTACAGTTAGTCATGAACATGAAAATCACGAAACTATAATTTTGAATTTTTCCTCAAGAGTATTATCTTAAGAGCATAGCAAATCTACATCCGAATATAACTCGAATAAACTGTCATAAACATGTTTCAAACAATAACATTCTGTTCAGTAAGTCTGTTCTTGACTTTTCAGACTTCAGGGGCCACTCTAAGATTGAATATGATCCTTTCGAGATTGAATGATAACTTTTGTCTGACTACGGTTGACAGCCTAAAAGGTGCATTCTTATTTGAGTGTAACGATTCAAATTGACAAAATTAAAAGTTAGTAAAAACTTTGAAACATTAAAAATAATGTTTCAATTTGATTTATGCAGTCTTTCACTGTCTTACCCCTTCTGAATTTGCATATTTACTTCTGGAGTTAAAAAAAAATTGATCGCGAACGATAAAATTTAAAGTGACAGCGATGATTTTCGGTTCAGTTAGATGTCGCAATGGGAGTAGAAATTTAGTTATAACTTATGCCAGAGATCTCATTGAGGTATATATGTACGTTTGTTTGATTGGCCAGAAAAAAATCTTCTGACTAATCAAAATTATTTTTATGTAATGTAAAAATAACAACACAAGGAATAGATAAATTTCAGCGGCAAGATAACTCGCGTTGGTGTGTGCCTAGCAACGTTATAAATACGGAAGAATGAGTCTCGAGCGAATGAGTAATTAAGCCCTCTCGGGCCACATAAAATGAGGTGGCGGGCCACATGTGGCCCGCGAGCCATGTGTTTGACAACAGTTCTGTAGGGTATGTTTGCTTTTTTCATCATACATCTGCCCCTACTTATCACAGGTCTTGATGACTTATACAATAGTATTTACTACTAAAGCATATTAATACACTGTAGATAGTTGGCTTAATGGTAAGATTTGTGGTTCATTAAACATTGAAGTAATGTGAGTCATCATGGTAATTCAGCACTATAGTGTCATATGAAACTATCTCATTAACACCCCAAATATCTATAATATCTGAAAAACATGTAATATAGATCTGATGATCTCAATAATTAGTGTTACTGCTAGTGTTTGTGGTAACTGTATAAATAAGGTGAAATGTTCATTTCTTTTCAAGGAATCATCTTCTCTTAACTAATAATTCCTTCTTCAAAGAGTCAACATCCATAAAGTAGGTATGTAAACCGGTTGGTTATGAAATGAAAGCTTATAAGAGTAAGAAGCAGTTAGAGTTGAAACTATGTTAGGAAATTGGTATCAAAAATGTAACAATTCACATTGGTAACAAAAAGGTCAACCTTCCTAACCACTCTCTGCTTTGTAAATGTTTTTTTTTAAATTGGGTCCTGGAGGTTTTAAGTGTTTTAAGGTTTTTAATTCAAAAACAATGAAATGAGTCTCTACAGATATTCTTGCTCTAAACTAACCAATACTGAGTTGCATATTGTTATATTAGCCAAGATAAAATTTGGGTTTCCTGTGAGTAAGCACACTGTTTCTACTAAAAGGACTAGTAATCCATTTGGACAGAAATACCGCCATGTATGTCAACTTAAATAGGCTTATAATGTTGCTGTTCTCTGGAGTACAGTGCTGTAAACTCATGGCAGATTTATGCTGGACTTATCAACAGAACGACGACATTATGTACCTATAAGTATACGACTTTGTGTATTTAAAGTATTTTAATTAGGTATTTAAAGTGCAAATGTGAAAGTCAACTTCACATTGAAGACAAAAAGGTCGACCTTTTTAACCACTCTCTGCTGTGTATACTTTGTTGTAAATATGGTCCAGGAGTCTCTAAGTGTATTACTCAATTCAAAAACAATGAAATCAGTCTCTGCAGATATGCTTGCTCTTAACTAGCCATGCAGCACTGAGTTGCATATTGTTATCTCAGCCAAGATTGAATGTGGGGTTCATGCTAATAGGCACAGTGTTTCTACTAAAAGGACTAGTAATCCACTGAGACAAAAGGCTAAAAGTCAGTATAAACATCATGGTAAGCCAGTATATAGACTTGTGTTTGTATATGTGTACGCTATATGTGTCAAAGCATTGAACAAGGTTGTTAAAGATGTAGTTGCGTCAAAATTTAAGTTGATCTTAAAAGAAAGCATTTTTTTTCTCTATCAGTTGATATGTTGTTTGTTGTGTTACGCAATCGCATTGCCAAGATATTTGAAGATTAAAACCGAAAAAATCTGATCGCCGTAAAAACGCTCAGGCCACAAAAACGTGCCCAGCCTCGCCAAAAATGATGTCACGCGTTTGGCAACCTGTCTCTATCTCTCGTATTCACATCGGCTATTTGCAATAAAAGTCTAGCCTTACGCGGCTCTATTGGCATATACAGTGGTGATACAAATTATGGAACCGCCTTTGAGTTTTAGTACATAATGCGGTATAATGGCTCTCATATTAGTTATATTCAGTCCAGATATGAAAAGTTATATATCATTAGAAAGGAAATTTTATCAGCTGTTGCATTGTTTAATTTTTTTCTGCATCCAAACCTAATTCCATCGCTAGTGCAGATAAAAGTGCAACTAGTCAGAGTGTCTCATAACAAGTCATTTTTTTCAAAAACAGTAGTCTGGTGAATGATGTCTAGAATTTCCAAATTCTTTGATCTGCCCAGTTTAACAATCATCTAAGACAACAATTGCATTGAGTGAGACGTTGTGCATTATGCAACATAACCCAAATAGTATTGAAAAGTCCTTCTGCTCTCAGTAAAAGTCATTCTAATAACTTCATCATCATGCCTCAACATCTCACGAAAGAAAAGCGTGCTGTAATAATTCACCTTCATCAACAATGGAAATCGCAGAGGGAAATTGCAAGGGAGGTAGATTGCTCTAAGAAAGGTGTATTTACAACAATCTGCAGATGGAAGGAAATTGGTCAAGTTGAAGAAAGGGCTGGTTGGGGAAGGAAAGAGCTAGCAACAGTTTGGGTGACCAGACGCCTAGTGAGACTTTCTTCAGTTGATAGACATTTAACCAGTCCTCTGCTAGCCAAAAAGTTAAAAGAATCAACAGGCACAGAGTTAGCACGATCAACTGTGCACAAATCATTGAGAGATAATGGCTTTTGAGGCTGTAAAGCTCGGAGAAAACCTCTGTTATCATCTCGACAAAGAAAGGCTCGTCTACAATGGGCAAAAGATAATGTGAATTGGTCACCAGAAAACTGGAGAGCAGTATTATTCAGCGATGAGAGCACACTTACTGTGCAAAATCACTCTGACAACAATTATGTAAGAAGGAGACCTGGTGAAGAGTTTAAAACAAAATGTATTTTACCTACGATAAAGCATCCCACCTCAGTAATGGCGTGGGGTTGTTTCTCCGCTGCTGGTGCTGGTAGATTACACTTTGTTGATGGTATGACGAATGCAGAAAAATATTGTGGATTACTACAAAGTGTGAGGATACCATCTCCTAAAAGTCTGTTTGATAGAGAGTGGCTGTTCCAGCAAGATAATGATCCATGCCACACAGCCAGAAAAGTAAAGAATTGGTTTGCTGACAATAACGTTAACACTCTGACTTGGCCTGCTCAGTCACTAGACCTTAACCCAATTAAAAATTTGTGGAGCAGAATAGGCAATCTCGTAACTAAAGACAAACCATCTAATAAAAGAAGATTGATGGAGCTTATTGTGCAATCCTGGCATCGAATAGTGACACCTGAAGAGCTTCAGACGCTGAAAGATAGTATTCCAAGGCGCTGCCAAGCAGTGATTGAGAACAAAGGCTGGCCAACCAAGTATTGATCATCTTAAGGACCAAAACAGCACTTTTCATGGCTACAAAACCCGGTCTTTAAGTTAATTCACAATAAAAGCCATTTCAAAGAAAAGAAATATGTTATTTTATGACTTTTGGTCGGACACTATTTAATAGAAATGACAACTGTACAGTAACTCTCTGACAGCTTTCAGTAAACCTCTAAAAATATTTTTATAGAATATACAATGTGGTTTTAGTTTAAGTTTATCAAAAAGCCAACATTGTGACGATTCAAATGATATATAATTTTTTATAGTTATGTAAAATTTTGATTGTAGAAAAAATAAACACAACCCAGAATTCATTGCTATGTAACGAAAATTAGAGGCGGTTCCATAATTTGTATCACCACTGTATCTTATTTTGTATTTGCTCATGTTGGCTAGAATAAAATTTTAAATCCTGCGACAGATGCATTATTATGAATGTTTCAAAGGCCTCAAATAACGAAAATTGAAAATTTGTTCTACTCACTTTCTCCAAATGTTGTGTAAACATTTGGGTACCGACTACCAATTCTACCGGTCTACAGTAATTAGGTCAAGCGAACTAAGTTGATTACGGTCTCTGTGTCAGCGCAGTTCTCAATTGCTACTCGAACGTGAAACTACTAGCTGATCAAGCTACTACCGATATACCGGTATTGCGAAAATACGAATAACTTTTGCTCATAAATTCCAACTTTCGTTGTGTTTGACAGAGACTAAAGTGAAAAGGCAAATCATTATTTAGTAAGTCAATAGTATTTTCATTTGTTTTGATTTGTTGCTCTATAAATTAAAACAACATTAGCCATACTATTTTAGTTCATAGTTGCAGAACGCTGTTGTAGTTAGTTCGACTGGTTTACTAGTCAATCTGTCATTTCAATTGACGAAAATACTTCAAGTATGAAATATTAATCGTGGTTATACTGTAGTTATTCAACTTCGTTCACTTTTACGTATCTTTAAACGTTGTCGTTTTAAGATAAGATAGACACACCTTCGTATTTATATGAATAACTTTTTCTCACAATTTCCAACTTTCGTTGTGTTTGACAAAAACTAAAATGAAAAGGCAAATCATTATTTAGTTAGTAAGTCAATTAGTATTTTCATTTGTTTTGATCTGTTGCTCTATAAATTAAAACAACATTAGCCATACTATTTTAGTTCATAATTGCAGAACGCTGTTGTTGTTCATTCGACTGGTTTACTAGTCGATCTGCCATTTCAATTGACGAAAGTACTTTAAGTATGAAATATTAATCATGGTTATACAGCTGTAGTTATTCAACTTACTTCACTTTTTCGTATCTTTAAACTTTTTAGTTTTAAGATAAGGTAGACACACCACGTATTTGTACGAACATAAATCTCGGCCATATTATGGATATTAAGCATTTTCTTCAAAGTCACATTAGGTTACACACTTGAATATCGTGATATTTTTCTATTTGTTAAGAATAGTCTGCATAACCACTTCAATGTTTCGTTGTAGCAGTGAAATGTCTTCAAGTCGACATTGGGCTCTCTCCTGTGCCGCAGCTAATTGTGAAGAGACCAAACATCTATTTGCTTGGCCTCAGGGAAGGACATCAACAGATGTACAGCGAGCCAAATGGACAGCATTTGTGAAGAAACATGTAGCAAATTTTCGATATAAAACCATATCTAGAATTTGCTTCCGGCATTTTACTGAGGAATGCTTCAGCAACTACCACCAATACAGGTACCAACAAGGAGAAGATATCCGGCTCATGTTAAAGAAGCACTCGGATATAATTCCCACACGAAACCTGCACATTAAAGCTGATTCTGCTGCTACCCCAAGGAAGCAGAAGCCAATTACCCTTTTGCCTACAAGAGAGCGCAGAGCAGTGGTGCGAGGCTTACTTGCTGATGCGTAAGTGGTGTAAGATGTGATAATGCACAGTACTAGGAATCTTTGAATTTCACAAGTTATGTTATGAGCTTCCAATTTGAAAATATAAAACAACTCGTGTTTTACGGAAAAAAAATTCTTGTCTATATATTACAGTGTTCCTGTAGTGCATAGGACAGCAACCTTTTTTTCTCATTCACTATCGAAAATACCAGTTCGTAATCCTCAGCCTGCCGAGTCCTTTGGACCTGGAAAGTCCTCTAAGGTTGACAAAGGGGTACAGCTACGGAAATGTCTTCACCGTCCTAAGTATCGGTCGATTTCAACCCAGACCGATGCTAAACAGTGAGTACAGTTAACTTGTTTCATATGGTTGGACGGGATTCTTTTTTACAATATATATTGATAGTCTATAAACATTTATTCACAGGCCTGATCTTCCAGCCTCACCTCCATCTAAAAGAAAAATGCCAGTAGTCGATGAAGCAAGCTCCATTCTTTCTACATCTAAGCAGTTACAACGTTATTCTCTAATTATGGAGAGTGATACTAGTGATGAGATGCAGGAACGAGAGGAAGATCTGGTAAGTTACAAATACTTTGATAAAATGTCATAGCAATTTTTCCTTTTCTCATGCTTCTTTTACGTTAAAGACTTAGATGAGTTTCCTAAAATGCCATAGCACTTTTCTTCATTTTCTATGCTTCTTTTAGGGTAAAGCCTTGGATGAAGAAGAATGGGTCCCAGATTTAGATAACAGTGAGACGGAAGACGAGGTTTTAGAAGAAAGCTTTGAGGGGTAAGAAATATAGTAACTGCTAGTTCGTATTTGATAATGCGTATTATTTCATCGATTATATGTACTCACTGTCTTTACAACAATATTTATTTTAGCCTGCTTGCAGTAAGTATGTGTGTGCTTCCTGAAGAAGCTAAACATAGGCTTGCCTTGTCATACGCTTGCTGCTTTCTCATGCCTGCCTAACAACGCTATTTTACATTCAAGTGTTTCACTTAATTGCCGCAAATCAAACTGTAGAACTCTGCTAGATATTTTGTAGTTGCTAGCTGCTGTTAAATTTTTTACTATTTATTAACTGTAAAAATGATTGATTTTTTAAATATTTCTAAATTTTAAATATTTACAATATTTCAATCTTACAATATAAATATTGTAAGGTTTCAATTTTTCTTCCTTATACACTAATGAAGGCTTAATCCAGTGCTTGATTTTATATTACTAAAGTATTGTCTGATCTTCACTAAAAATGTTTTGTTGGCGTTCACAGGGAGCGACCTTGGCAGAAACAGCCAAAATATATTGTGGAGCATAGCCAGCTTCAAAAACTTGAAGTATGCCCTATGTGTGCGGGTCCCAGTGCTGTGGAATTGGTGGATAGACGTGGGGCGTATATTCGCTACATTACTCGTTGCTCCACCTGTAACCACACGAGAACTTGGTCAAACTCTGACAAGGTTTCCAGATTTCTTTTTTTGTCATTTATCTTTTGTTGATGATTATAGCTGCAGGTTCGTTGATGAGGTAGAGGAAGCAGCCAGACAGGAGACGAGAAGTTTGTCAAGCCACATTTTTTCCATTGTCTGACTGTATTCCTGTGAATTTTCTCTGTTCGTAGTTCAACTCTATTTGCTACATTTATTTTGCTGTTCGCCGTTTGCATTCATTGTCTTTTACTTTTTTATTTTTGTATATATTATACATTGCCTACAAAGTTTAAGTGTATAAATATATTAATTTATATTAAATAGAAATTATATCTTTATAGTATATTTGTAAAATAAAGTATATAAAATTCACTCCACTGCAGTAAATTCAAATTCTGTATGCGCCATATCTGCGTATTCATCCTCATCTTCAGTGCCAGGGTATGCAGCTTGCACCATGTTATACATGCAGGCTGGTAGTGGTCGTCGCTCTCCCCTCCTAAGTCCTGTTGGATATGTCCAGAATACCAGAGATCTATACGCGCATAATCTCCTCTGCCTACACACCATGTTGTAGATGTCGCAGTCTTTCAGTCTTTCAGATGGTACCAGGCTCTCCGCATCTGGATACTTGGGCACTAACAAAATATCATACTTTTACAGTATCTTGATAACTTACTCGAAGTAAGCAGTAAAAATAGCAGCTACAAACCTCATAAGCTTACCATGGTAGTGGCAGTAGTTATAATAAGCCACTCTCAATGGACCTGGCTTTATTAGATCTTTTATTTCGTCAGCTTCGGTAACGCATTTGATACCAGTTTGCGGAATGGAATGCCACATGTCGTGATTTGTGCAGCATATGTTCATTTCTTTTTTACTCCACGCATGGCAATTCTCACACTTGCACCACTGCTGAACTGGTGGTGCCACGTAAACATCCTGCAATCAATAAAACAAACGTAATGATTACACGCATTCATTGATGTCGTTCTAAGGTGTATTTACGGTAAGGTTTCAATTTGGGAGTCAATTAGATTGCTAATCTAAAATCACGATATGAGTAAACGTTTAACAAAAATATAGGTATGTAAAATATATAAATACAAAACCAGCAATTCGAAGCTTTGTTTTTGGTTGTTAATGATGAGCAATGATCAATCGATTTTACCCACTTCCTACGAGTGAAAATAATTTGTAATCATGACTCTAATTTACCAAAGATTCGAAAAAAAATATTAAAGCTAGGTAAAACGGCAGATGAGCTATGGAACGATGATTGGAGATAGCAAAGAATTATCATTTTATTAATTAGTATATGTATTTATGACTATAAAAATTACATTTACTTAGGTATAGAAGACTCTAAGTTAATTTACCTCCATTCTGTCTTTCTCTACAGCAAAACGCTGCTGACGCCTGTCAGCTTTCACCATAGGCTGCCTGCTCCAATCTTTGACTAAAGGTTGCTCAGATAACTCTGAGTCGCAGTCGCTCGAACATGAAGCCATTTTAAAACTATAACTTGTATGTAGTAATTGGTGAAAAGCGCTGAACCAGTAACGATGAGAATTCTCTATCGAATGAGAATCTTCGAGATCACAGACAACCCGTTTTACGAGTGATAACATTTATTACGGCCTATATAAAAATTTCGCACTCGTGATTGGCTAACGAAGCGACCTCATATTTATCGCTCGTGGTTTCGTTTCAGAAAACAAACTTGTTACGTCACGAAATTGGCACCCGCTGGAACGTGAGCTTTTTAAAAGAGGGCCTCATTCAAACGCATATATCTCTGGACAGGGTTGGTCTACAAAGACAAAAATGGCATCAAATTGTAGCTGATGTTTTAGCCTTTTATGGGTCCTAATTTCATTTTTGACGCAACTACATCTTTAATCCCTACAAGTCAGTTCAGTCAATCATTCCAAGGAAGCTGAATCAACGAAAAAAAGAGAAATTAAAATCACATATGAACAGTCCGTATGCTCTCAAACATCCATGAATAATCTGCTATAGCAACCCAGTTTAGTGCTACCTGGTAGACTGAATGGTATATCCAGAGAAGCTACAGATGTGTTGGCTTCACACATGACTAAAACACGTGTACAGCCAATATTGTGAGACAAGTTCTAACGCTGAATCTTTAAACGTCGGCAGCTCTAGTTTTAATTGACTGTCAAAGTTGCTGTTTCGTGGAGTGCACCGCTGTAAATCATCGGATCGACACCATTATCAACCAGTAAGTATTTGACTGTTTGCCCGTATACTCTAATTTGTGATGTAGCTAAATCTTGAATTAGCTTCAAAAACCTTTTTGCAAGAAAATTTGTCGATTTTTTTCTGCTTAGCAACTATTTAGTTATAATAGTTTCAAATTTAAGAACACTTTCCGAGGTCATGACCCATATATTGTGTATATTACATTGGAAAGTATACTATCAGAATTGTCTCCTCCCAACAACTGGATCTATTGTTGAAGAATTACATGTTCATAGCAGACATAAATACTAAGGCTGTGTCATAGATCTGACATTAATAGAAAGGCTTTCTGTCATAGATTTGGCATGAATACCAAGGCTATCTGTCATGATTGCTAAAGCTATCTGTCATTAGCCTTTGTATTGGCCCTAAAGTATCACGTCTCCTGGCAGCAGCAGACAATCATGCTATTTGTTGGTACGTGTTAGACATTTTCTTTTTGTTTTAACGAGGCAGTTTTTGTATGTTTACAATAAGAGCCAAGAGCTTGGCTTGACAAGAGATCCTTTGATTTTTTTTTTTAATAATACCCATTATCTATGGCTATTAGAGATGAATTTTACTACAATTTAGATGGTCTACCTTATCATTAGTCAATCATTGCTGTTCCTGTTAGCTACTTTCTTATCAATGCTAAGGAACTGTTCATATTTAATATTAGAATGGTGGCCAGCTGCAGCAGTGAGAGCAGCTCCAAAACATTGAATGATCTCATTGAGTAGGAAATAGCATCTGTTAATCTACACCAGTGTACAAGATTTGGAATTTTGCCAAGCTATGTAGGTGGCATTATATAGCGTGAATGCAGTTCAATGATGGACAGACGTGTTCATAAGAAATACTGCTAGCTGAGTAGAGAGGAGAAAATGTATCAAGTATAAATATAAAATTGTATTTACTTATAAATCTTAAACAAGAACTGCATGGGATTTCAACTAAACAAAGAGGAAGGTATCAACCCAGAGGCTCATGAAGCTGGTCTCCTGTCTCGTCTGTATCAGTGGGAGTATGCAGATAAATATCTAGTCTGTTAAGTCTCTCCATCATGACAGCTGTATCTACATAAACATATATTTATCAGTGTTTATTATAAGCAATAATATATAATATAATGTTTCTCTTTTTATGAGAATTGCACCATCTCACAACCACCTTGTGTAAACCAACCTTCAGACTAAGGGAATGTTTACAGGAGATGGTTTAGAGCTGTAACTACTCTAGTCTATTCTGCTCAGTTACTGTACAGCGATACAATTTAACCTGTGATTCACGTATTCACAACAGCGAGTTATGAGCGATGTGCTCCCTTCGAGCATTAACCAATATAATTAACTGCTGATAAGCCAATAGCAATGATGAAACAAAACTCATCATACCCTTAACTTATAAGTTAATAACTAGCAAGACGAAGTACGCATAAAGGTAAATGAATACGGGTTGTTACTGATGAACAGTAAATATGTGAATGTTAAAATTCTAACTCTATTTGAACTGTGTGTAAGAACTTTACCTGCCGTCATCTGATTGTTTACTGCTTGAAGGGCTACAATCTGCTGCTGAGACCGGACTAACTCGTCTCCCTGATTGGTCAACTCTAAAACAATAAAATCATGGCTTATGTACTGCTACTACTATGAGACTCTACTGTTACACAACTGATACTTACTGTTAATGCTTGTGATTGTACATCAGAAATATTCAGGTGTTAACTACCACATCTACACAGCAAAAGCCTTAACCAAATTTACCTGCCGTCTTACACATGAAGGTAAATGAATACGTGTTGTAACTGGTGAACAGTAAATATGTGGATATTAAAATTCAAACTCTAGTTGAACTGCGAGTAAAACTTTACCTGCCGTCATTTGATTGTTTGCTCCTTGAAGGGCTACAATCTGCTGTTGAGACTCTACTAACTCTTCCCTCTGATCGGTCAACTCTAAAACAATAATAGAATCAGGGCTCATGTACTGACACTGTTACATCTTACAATAAGAAGCAATAAGCAAATGTAACATTACAATTAGACAGCTTTATTAGCAACTGAACCAGAGTTAACACTAGCCAACTTAACACTGAACAAGGTCAGCTGACCAGCTGGTAAGTAAGACAAAATATAGAGGGATGACTCATCCTAAGCTATTTATAGAGCACTAGCTGCACATGTCTGGGCAGGAACTAAACTGAGCTCTAGTAATAGTGCATACATAACAGGTACTACATACAAATGAGGTGTAAAGATGTCATCCATATTTTATGACCAGAAGTCCAGTTCGATTGAAATTAAAAACTCACCTGCCACCTTGCGATTATCTGCTTCTTGCAGAGCTACAATCTGCTGCTTAGACTCTACTAACTCCTCCTTTAGTTTGGTCAATTCTAAAATAACAATATAATCAGGGCTCATATTCTGCTATTACAAGTTGATAAACTGTTTCGTAAGTGGCAGCATCGACTAAAAAATAAAACTAGTCTTATTCCATGCTTACCTTTTGTTTTATGTCTGTCAGCTTCATGAAGAACAGCAATTTCCTTGTCAGCGGCAGCAAGGGCTACAACAAAATAAAGATTAAGATTTCGTTACAATTAACCGACAAATCATCTTATAGATAGGATAACCTCCTCATCAATCAGTATAGCCTCTGATACAGCTGGTTTCCGTTTTCAAAGTAATCTTATTCTATGCTCACCTCCTGTTTTGTGTCTGTCAGCTTGCTGAAGGGAAGCAATTGTCACATCAGTGGCAGCGGCATGTGCTACAAAGAAGAAAAATGAAGCTCCAATAAATACTAAAAAACAAAATTTAAAAAATACTTTGATCTAATCCAAATTCTGGGAAAAAGTCTAAGTTTCAAGACCTGTAGACTTTAGTCTTCAAAGTAATCTTAACCTATGTTTACCTTTTGTTTTGTGTCTGTCAGCTTCATGAAGGGCAGCAAACCTCCAGAAAGTGGCAGCAGCTTGGGCTACAGCAAAGTAAAAATGAATAATACTTCAATCTAATCAACAGACAGATCATCTTAAAAATCTGAATACCTCTACGTGACTCAGTATAGCCTCAGGTACATGTGGAGATAATTCTAGTGTTACTATGGCAACAGGCTGAATGACGTACAAACAAATTGAATTTCAAACTCTTACCATGCTATAAACAATTTGAGACCAAAAATTGATAAAATAAAAAAATACAAAAGTAATACTGATAGTGCAGTTAAATTAATAATAATTAATTAAAGCTATTGATGATGTAAAAATATTGCCTTAGAACCAGTTGCTTAGAGTTTATAGTTAGGGTTACTAGTGAATGAGAACCACGTAATGTTGCTACTGGGAGTAAATACTCAATAAGTTCCTACTGGATGTTGTACTTATCTTCTCTAAGGCTACAACCAGGTGTGCAGACTCGGTGAGTAATAAAAGACTGAGAACCTGCAATTAAACTGTTAAAAAATTTGAGTAAAACTATACCATATTCTATGCTTACTCAAACATTGTGATTCTATCTTTAGCAACAGCTGCTCCAAAGGAAAAATATTTACTATAATAAGAGCTGTGGCCGTCTGTCAGAATTACTACTACTATAATTCTAGTGAATATCTCATGTTTCTATTCAAAACTGTAGTGAGTAATAAGAATATTCATGAATCAGGAGAGTTCAGCTAAGTGCTGACTTTTAGCTGCCACGAGGTGTTGATCAGCTAACATCAATTTAATCCTATCAGCTTTGAATAGGGAATTAAAATACTCAGACTATAATTATCTAAGAGAGAGCAGAGGTGATGAGTAATTAGCAAAGGCTGAGTGTTGGCTGAAGAGAAGAGGCTAAACTGACACTATTTAGTACAGAGACAGAGCTGAACTGCTTCTACAGCTCACTGCAGTCTCTATGCAAGGAAAATGTAGATGGAATTCCCCAGGGTATGTTTACAAAGATACCTTGCGGACAAGCAGAGAATTATGCAATAGAGTAGTACAAGTGAGTAGCTGGTATCACACTGTATAATAATCCTACCTGATAATACTGGCTGCTTCCAGCTCTTAAGCAGCTCTACTGTCTCTTTCCTTCCCTTAGACTCTGCCTCCTTCAGAGGAGTTCTACTGTCACTGTTCTTTATACTGAGGAGTGCAGAGACTTTATCAGGAGGGATGGAGGTCAGCATAGACTGTAGAGCTGCTGTGTGTCCCATGTAGGCTGCCCTGTGCATTGCTGTGTTTAAGATGATATCATGTATGTTGAGCAGGGAGACTCGTTGCTCTACTGACAGGCTGATCAGTAGAGTCTCTACCATCTCTGTATATCCTTTATGTGCAGCCCGTGTTATAGCTGTGTTACCCCACATCTCCTTCACAGCTATCAGCTCATACCTCTTATCAGAGGATACAGTGTGAAGTATAAGCTCTACTAACTCTCTATCTCCCTTATCTACAGCCCTGTGCAGAGCTGTACATCCCTCCACATCCTTCTCAAACAGCAACTCATCTGCTATTCCTCTCAATGGAGTGAGTAACATATAAGCTACTGCAGGGTGGTCTCGGAAGATAGCCAATAGCAGAGCTGTATACAACTCACTGTCTCTGATAGTTGTTATAAGCTGAAGTAGCTGATCAGGAGGGGTGGTTGTTAGAGCAGCCCGAAGAGAGGTAATGTCAGGAGCTCCACTAGCTCTAATATATTCCCTAATCCATTGCTCCATTTTATCCTGTAAAATACTCCACATAGTAAAATATGATAGACAGAAATGAAGACAAATTGTGACTCAACTGCTGACTCTGGGTGAGCTGATGACTTATAAAGCTGCCAACCATAACAGAGTTACTGCAGGTGAACCCTGGCTATTCACAGAGTATAAAAAGGAAACTAGGAATGTGATACTCAGAGCTGGGAAATCAAGCATCTTCACTCCTGCTATTTACTCTCTCATGTGTTAAACTAATGGAAATAAACTCAGTGAAAATTTTCAAAAATTTTAATTGCAAATGAAAAAGCAGGAAGTGGCAATAAAATTTATATAGTCTCCTACTTTAAACACTAATTTCCTATAAAACTGGTAACTAAATACAATCAGTTGCCTGCAGCTGATTCTGACCAGAATAAAGACAAGAGAAGCAGTTAAAAACTCCAGTTTCAGAGCTCCTCATTCTATTCATAAGAGAAATATGACATATTTACAGTAGGAAATGTTTACAGGTACAAAAATGACTGAGAAATGAAACCAGAGACTCCTGACCTTAACTTAACCTCACTAGATGAAAGACTCTATGAGTCTCCTCAGGGTAGAGAGTGATAGTCTCAGGAGGTCAGAGTTATATTATAATAACACTGACTCAGTGTCTCTCCTCATCTACTCTATTATTCCCAGTAAGTATAATATCAACAGATGTTAATTTAACAGAAAATTTATACTTACATGAAGGTACTCTGTATGTGATATGCTTGCAGACTGTTCCATGTGTTTTATAGCTTGAAAATGTCTCCGCCCCTTTTTCAACCATCTGCCTCTTGATTGGCTGAAGCAAATATAACTTATCTAATTACAGAATAGTTCGCAGGCCAGTAATAACCATGAACAGCTAACCTTGTAATAATATTGAGTAATGTACACAGGAAGCAATATTTAAATAATTCATCGATTGAAGGTCATTTAGCATAGTTTTTGAGCAATAGCAAAAGCCTAGGACAACTGCGAATCACCGTTACTATGGTTACAATCTATATGGCAAAGGAAAAAAGATACTCGATGTACTACCTGTATTATTTCTTCAATGTGAAAGTTTAGGGCCGTCCAACACAAGCCATGTCCACTCTTCGCTGGTGATGAGTGTAAACTGATTGCTATAAAGCAATTAGCACACAAAAAAGGACCACCCAAGTGTTAAAAGCTGCTTTATTTGAAAGCATGAAGCGGGTACTAATGAAAGCACAACTCCGATGTGATCTGCTCAGATCAGCTCACTTACATGTATCTACAAATACAGAATGGTTTTGCTGCTTGTAGGACAAAGGTGAGTCACTGAATGGATAGCAGTTTCTCTTTTAGTTTCAGCATATGCTAGACCAGGCATGTGAAACATGGCCCGAGGCAAGGACTCTGATTATGTAAAAAAGGAAGTTAGTCTCCAGGTATTTTCATCAAAATTTGTGATTTTTAAAGATAAATACAATCCAAATGCTTCCTACATCTGCTTGAGAACATTAAATCTGTAAAAGCTCTCATGTCCAGCATTCATGCCCAGTTTGATGCACTGACACGAGTTACCCACTATAAAAATTGCATATAAAACTAGAGATACAGCTATAATTTTATAGTATGCATCTATATAATGTTATATTTGCAAATTATAACACTTCAGATATTCTGATCCGCTATGAAAGTTGCATACGAACACAAAATAATGCATTATTTTTGGACTCTTGTTGTACCATTTGGTCAGAAGAAAATAATATCACACTTTTTTAGAATTTGTGTAATAGGTTTAGGTGTTCATTTTACACTACCACCAGTAATCACAGTACTAGTTTCATGATCACGCGTCACCTTCCTTAGATGAATTCTCTGTGACAGACAAATAAATGCATGCATTGTTTCTAGCAGTTCAGAGAAGCTGTGCAAAAAATTTCATTTCTAATGACTCACTGAATCAGTTCGAACGGGTTTGAACCGGTCTACTGATCTCAATGAAGCCTACTGATATTTCTCAACAGGTGGTCTCTATATCCAACAATAATGAAACAAAGTAGTGATCAAGATTAACAAATTAACACATGAATGAAATTGTTAAATGTGCTGCCGCTCAGGATATCACACCTCATAGTGATGCACTTGTGAAGATAATAAGATGCCAGGTTAAAGAAACAGGCAGTAGCAGGGAGTTTAGAGAGTGAGAAATAAAAGGGCAGATGATATGAAACTTGTTCACACTCATGAATGGCGAACATAAAAAACTGAATTGATTGGGTTTAACATAAAAAGGAGTTGATATTTTAGAGTATATCCTTAGCTTCAGCAAATTATTTTATATATATTTTTATTTCAAAGCAGTATGACAGTAAGGGTTACACCATTTTTTACAGCTCCTGTCTGTCTTCTCTACTTCTGTCCTGTCTTAGTATTAAATAGGTAGGAGTAAAAATGAAGATGTAATTCAGTTGTATGCCATGACTTTGTGTTATTTTCAATTAGATAGCCTAAAGTACACAAATAGATTATAACACAAATCGCTATGCTGTTTTACTACTTGATGCTTGAACTAATGCTAATCGGAAAGGAACAAAGCTATAATTGAAGAGCTACAAACAGGGTTTTCCATATAACAGTAAACTCTAGACCACCCACTGCTACGTAACTGTTTTGTTAAGTTGTGATCACCACGTTGCAATTTGTGTAAAAACTGACTGATTGATAATGGTAAACTCCATGTTTCAGAGACTCCAGCAATACCAGTAACTTGACAATATCTTGCTTCACATCTTCTCCATGTTTCACAGACTGGAGCAAAAGGGTAACTATACCTTCATCAATAGCATTCTAGTGACTGATACTAGAGATAAGGGTTGTCTTATGGAGATACTGTACAAGTTGGAGCAGCTATGGTAACTTTGAAGTTGCCTCCTCTGCTAGAGAATACTACATAGGAAGTCTGTGTGTAGTATATAATAACCTATCATCGATCTGCTAATTATGTAACTCATGCAGATAAAACTACAATAGGCACTCCTACACCAAGAATAATCTGCTTTAGGAACGTTTACATTATTGGGATTTTACATTATAAGAACAGTAAAATACAAATAAATTGTCTAATCCATTCCAAGATCTTGCCAAACTTGCCCCTTTGGCCATACAATAAGGAAAAAAACTAGAATTAACTTTATTAATTATAGGCTGTATTGTGACTGCAGTATTATTGGATTGGTTTGCATCGACAACTTTTCCTTGTTTTTGATCGATCTCACTGGCTTCATAGGCCATTTATGTGGTACTTTATTGATAGGTTGATAAGGAGCAAACATCTTCAATATTTACTTACAGAATTTTTTATCATTTTCTTCTAAACAGCAAAGTGTATTCGGCAAAGTAAAACTAATAACAAATATTTTATATGTTTACAATTAAACAAAACCACAAAGTATTTTTATTATAAAAGCACAGTATTGCCTGCTTGTCATCTATCTGCTTTCAGGGGTCAAGGTTGGAATAAAAAAAAACTTTCGACAAAAACCCCACTCATGACATTCAGATTGATGGACCGACGCTGTAACACCTGCACCGATGGCCTTTGTATTTATGAATAATTGCACAGCTATCCTATTCTCTGTGTTGGCGACACATGTGACGGTCTATCATGATGAACTAAAATGTGATGTAAGTTGTATATATAATAGATATAATGCTATAAACTCATTTTTTTATTTCACAAGTGCAGCGACTTAGATTAACATTCAAATCGAAATTGTGAACCCGCTTGACTTGACGCTTTTAGTTACATGGAATTTTTACGTAATACGAAGCAAAAACTTTACATAAGTTATTTACGTTATGTGGAATTAGGGTTATAGGAGGTATAAGTTATAGGAGCGTCTACTGTATTGAATTTGAACCATATGAACAATAGTGTCTATACTACTTCTTGTTTTGATTATAACTGAATACCAAAGATTAGTTGTACTTACCAAAGTGAATTCTCTCAACCCTCTCACCTCAGAGCTGGTAGTCAAGTAGAGAATATTACTAAAGTGATGTTTAATCACAGCCAAGATGATTACCTGGTAGACTTCTGACATGTGGGAGCAGGTGACCTCAATTATGTCTATGAACAATATAATAGCAGTGAGAAAGATACCAGTTATGGAACTGGTGTAACAACCAACAACCATAGGCATATACTGTCATACCTCAACATACTAGCTCAATGGGTTCCAGGATAAAGTGAGTATGTCAACTCTCTTTTGTGTCAATTCAAATTTTTTCATGCAAAAATACTATATACAAATTAATTTATTCCAACCCTTGGAAAAGGACCTCCTCCAAACTAAAACCTAAACATAACAGAAAAAACATGTTTGTAAGTGTTCACAATGACCCTACCTACATTGACTCGACTCAACCTGTAGACCTGGTTGACCCCTGTTAACTATTGACCCTGACTCAACTACAGTTCAACTCCTGCGCAGACCAAATAACAAATAACTACATAAATATAATTCTAGTCCTGCATTTAAGGAAGTGTGACAACTCCAAAGTAAACAGTCTATAAACAACTTTATATTAATAGAAAGTAGTTTCCTACAAGTTTCCAGTCATCAATAACACAGGTCAAGGACAAATATTAAGTTGAGCTGTTATAGTCATTTAGCCAGCTACATCTATGTATCTACTTGACTAACTCAAATTCAATGGTCAGGGCAACACAATGTTGTGCCAAGTATTGCTAAGGATATTAGGTCTATTGTTTGCCACTGTCTATTGATAAAAGCAACCAGATATTTTCTGCGTAGTCAGGAGAGGTTTCTTCAGAGAACAATTGGTAATATTTCCACATGCTTTCTAGAATGAGGCATTAGCATTTCAACAGGCATCGCATTGAGGAATAATCTAGACTTGGTTTTAACCAGGGACGCAATAGAGCTGCACTCTGTCATTGCAATGCAGTCATTTTGCAGTACATTACAACTACAAGTGCGTGGTACACAATTACTGCTACTTCAAATTCACTCCTACTGCAACTTTCTGACTGCAATCTACAGTACTTGTATAAAGCATTACCTACAAACCAGCAATTCATGTGTACTGCAACTGCGCATTCTGTATAACTTGAAACTGCATATATACTGCAACCGTACATTGGTATGAAGTTGATACGGTGAATCACCTAAAACAGCATGAATGTACAGTATAATAAATACTCATACATAAAATTTACTGCAACTGCAATGCATTTTACATATAGACATCAGTGATTACTTATCAACACGCAGTGTGATTTTATCATGGAAACAATCTCGGTTTTAACACAAAGTACAAACGTGGAGAAGTTATTAGCTCCTGTATAAAATCTTGAAAAGTTTAATATCTCATCTCTTTTAAAAGAGATTTGATGGCTGCACAGTGCATACGTCTTATGAAAGTCATCAAATGGTTTTAAGCAGACAAATCTCAAGCATGCAGAAATATTTTTTAGATTACCATTGAACATCATTTAGCAAACTTTGGAGCCATAGAAAAGGTCAAGGACTATTATGAACCGATGCTATTATGGTTACAAAGTGTACTCTCTATATGATAAATTTAAAAACTGGATTATGTTTCTATGTGACAATTTCAAGTCGTCCAACTCAAACCCTTTCCACTCTTCTCCAGTGACAAATATGTTCTAGTTACATCATAATATAAATTGTTCATATGAAATGTTGTATATAGATTCTCACCATAGACTATCATATGGCCCGTGGACACGACTCTGAGTTTGTCAAAAAGCAGTGAGTCATAAGAAAGTGAGAAAAGAGAAAAAATAGCAGTAGAAAAGAAATTAAAATTGTGTAAAATAAAAATATTTGGTTGATATTCGAAGTGTTTGGTAAGAATATGCAAGCAGCAAAGAGTAGTAGTAGTAAAAATTGCTGTAGTCTATTGCTGGGGTTGTATATTACTGAGAAAAAGTTGTCTTACCTTTTTAAGTGGTGTCACAACTCCCACTATACAAACATTCCTTAGAGGAAAATAACCCGTTCTACATCAGCCTATCACCTGAGAAGAGAAGAATATTATTCATGATTACTCATAGACAGGAGCGAGAAAAAGGCTGACATTGGAAGAAGGCAAGACAGAGATACAACAAGGAGAAGAGTATAAGTCACATACCTCTCACTTGAGGGGAAGGAGGTACTGGGATGAACATAGTAGGTATTGTGAGGAGGTGAAAAAGGAAGTTGAAACTTACACTTTGAAGCTGCAGGAGAGGAATCAGAGGAATTCAAAGAAGTTGGGATGACTGTGGACTGTGAGTCAGTGATTAGTGTGAGGTGTCTATAGCTTAAGTGATCTAGGGTAGGGTGGCGTGGAGAGATCCTCAATGTGTAGCTTGAGATCTTCCTGATTCCGAACTTCAACATAAAAACTGTGACAGTGGTGCATGACCTGCCCATAAATAAAATATAAGAGGTACCAAAGAATCTAGAAAGTTGATATTATCAGACTAAACGAGAACAACAATTAACAAAATAAAATGAATGATAAGATGATTACAGACAAAACCTGATGAGCTGATGAGACGTGATACTAATTGAATTCCTTTCTAACTGACCTGCTAACAAGACATATTCATATGAGCCCTGAATATGAGTCTGTCAGTGACTCATTTTCATATGGTGAGATTCAACATCTCAATGCATGTGTTGCGCATGAACAGATATTGAAAAACTCTACTAGATATTTGATAATTACTAAATTACTGTAGTTTATACATTGCTATCAGTATTACTATATCTATATACTACTATATTACTACTAGAGATTTCTATCGTCGGAATATGGGGCGCCTACCTAAGCCTTTGTATGCATCTGATTATACTTCATACTACTTGATGTTCAGAGCAAGTACAAAAATATACCAGAAAAAGTATGAATACACCTTCTAATCTTATGTACCTCATGTTATGGTATTAATAAGCACCTGAAAGTCTAAGAACCATAGCTCAAGTCTACTTGCTCTGGGGCCAACAAGAGCAGTGTTACTGGCTTCTGGTGAAAACAAATAAAAAGTAGTCTAAGAGCACTGTACGAGTTGAGGGACGGGTCTGTATTTTGAGTTTGAAGATGTGTTAGTTGTGCTGAGTCTGTATACTTATTTACCTGATGAAAACTTATTACCATCAGAACAAATGTGTAGCCCAAGACAGAATTGAATATACTGACTCCTAGCAGACATCAGCCATGTTAGTATATCCGGATACTAAGATGACCTAATTAATTACAAAGGTTGAATGTTGAATTGAAAAGGTAGATTATGTGTGGCAGTTATAAACAAACTATACAAAAATATATTTTAAAAATTTATAAAAAAATAATATCTGACTAATATAAAAATCAGAACTGTGCATTGATAAGTACTCACTGATGTTTATATGTAAAATGCATTACATTTGCAGGATATCTTTGCGTGGATGTCTAAGTAGGTGTATTAGCAGTGCAGAACAGTGGTAAGCGTGCCACAACCAAGCAGTATTACAGCTTTGCGTAGTTTTACTACTGCATGGTATGCACTATAAATGCACTACAACTACATTATTTGCTAATGCTCATGAAGCAGTATTGTTATAGTGGTGGTATTATCTACAGTACGATATGTAGTGCTGAATGGAGTGGGTGTGTTGCTAGTGCAGATTTTGCAGTGTACTATGTAGTAGGAACTTTGGCGTTACACTGTACATATATGCGCAGTAAATGTTCGTGAAAACTCATCACAAAATCAAGTATTGAGTTGACTTTGATGTAACCACAATCCAATTGCTAGATGTGAATTCTGGTTAAATTTGAGAGTGAGTGGACAAACAAATTGATCACAATGAACACGTTGTGTAGAGTTAAATAAAAATCTATTATCCTTTTAATATACAATGTCCATCAGAGTACAACATGAAGACCCACATTCCATCACAATGGTGATAATACCTGACTCCTTATTTTCAAATGATATGGAAGTTAAAGCATAAGTTTGATTAGTTGATGATAATTACTGGAGGCAATCCTAGCTGAAGGTGTGTACCTACATGTAGTCTAGTTCCATTTTTAACTTTTAAACACCAACGACTGTGGTGAGAACTTTTGTGTGATGTGCAGTAACAATGAAATTACAGAGCAGACGCTTAGGCCTGGTTTCCAGACTCTGGCGGTAAAATTGTGCAGCGAAATGCTAGCAACGCTAGGCGGCTTATGTTCACATAAAGCTGCATCGCTAATAACGGCATTAAATCTTTGATCGCCATGCCATTTCGATAATGTTGACCTTCACCTGTACAATGCATTTCGGGAAGGTTTTCCTGCAACTCTTCACGAAATTTGAACAGCGCTAAACACTTGCGTTGCAGCCGGCAACTACCAGTGGTCCTTGGCGGCAACCAAGGACCACGTAAGCTCCCATTACAATGGTTATAGCCTGTGGTGCTGTCGCCGGTGATTTGAGACAGGGATGGGAACCAGGCTTTAGAGAGCCAGCAGTGGCTGTTGATCTGCAGTATGAACTTCACACTAATGTGTGGTTGCTGAAAGAATGAGCATTCACTGTATGTATGAAGGACTGGTTTCAGGTTATGTGTCATGGCAGATGGCAGTGGGCACTGTGTAGGAGATTCTCAATTGTGTGTGGTAGCAGTATGCCACACAGTAGATGTGGTGACACCTCGAGTTCTTATATACGACTCATTGTGCGGGTCTATCATTGCCTTTATTGCAAGTGAATAATGAATGTCTCAAGCCAGCAGCATACCAGTCTTTATATGCTAAAAACATTATTCCAGTAATATCCAGCAAAAACAGCATTATTAGTCGGTTGCTAAAAATAGAATATTGCGTAATAACTGAGCACCCTACAGGATGAATTCATTCGCGGAGTTATATTTCGCGAAAATAGTCTTTTCATGCATATTCGCGGATGAATTTATTCGCGGAAGAAAGTTGCCACTCTCTAGGAAAAGTTAACTCTATTGCCGCTAGTAATAGATATTCCTACGCATGCGCACACCGCGTGTTCCGGTTTATATTTAGCTTACAACTGCTAGGCGATCATGCTATTCTACAGTAAACAATTTTTGCTGCGTCCAGAGGTTTTCACGAATATTCATCGCTTTGGAGGCCTTTGATAAGCCAACAATTTGTGGTAAGTAATGAGTTTTTACATGTACTAAATTAGTTGAATTTTACTTTGGCTCTTCGGTAAAACGCAATACTAATTTTTTCCATCCCTACTGCTTCATTATTTGTTTTAGTGTGAGAGAGATTTTTCATCATACACCGAAGAACAATGATTGCAAGGGTGGTAGATGTCATTCTTAGAAGATCACCAATCATTCAGGGAGGTCTGGAAATTGAGGTTGAAGTGACCGCAGCTACTTACGAAAAGAATATATCTGTTTTTAAAAAAGGAACAAAAACGCCTTTACGAGCACAAATCTTTGGCCAACCGGCAGAACTTTGCAATAGTAAGCCACGAGGAGAGTTCCGATGATAACTTCCTTACCAGCAATGTAGTAGCGAGAGAATCTCCTTCAACACCTACCCAAGACGGTGACAGCAACAAAGCTGCTATTACCAAAATAACTAGTCAGAAAACATCATTACACGCTAGTATTCACATATCAAGAGTACCAGTTTAATTTTATTGCTAGACAACCGCCATATGGACTAAACTGTTTATAATTATTCCATTCATTGTTTGTAAAATTGTATTTGTATTTAAAACATTTTATTTGTACACTCAAGTTTGTAATAAATTATAATACATCTATACATGAAATAAAATATATAATTTGATCATGTTTGCTACAGCGATATTAAGGAGTTGTTGTCGATGAAGGGGTCTAGGTTGACTGGTTGCCTCTGCCAACACTCCTGCCTTGATGAATATTACTACTTGTCTCTAGTTTTCGTAATCGGAGTAGGTTGTTTTATTCTCAATCTGCAGTAAACACAAAAATAAAAAATAATAACGAGTGTTGAGGAAGTACAAAAACAATAGCTGAAGTATTTGATGAAAGCGATCAGTTTTTAAACAGAAGAATTAACTAATGCGGTTGATTATGGAAAAACGTATCTGCACTGCAAATCAAATACATACCATAGTGTCCAGATCAGAATCATGATCGTCCTTGGCTTCGGTATTAGAGATTGATGGAGTTGATTCTAATGTAAAAAGACTAGGAGAGCTTTTTTGCTATGCTGAAGCCATGCCGAATAACTTGTAAAAACCTTGAATAATTTTGTAAAGTTTGATGCAATGGCAATAAAGCTCGAAGCCTGGCGATGATTTTAATGAAGTTTTGGAACTCGGCTACGTTTAGTACTTCTGCCTCGCGGCTATTTTCGCGATGACGCCTTTCTGCATATCTTGTGACAACCTCGAATAATTTTGTAAATAAATGTGATGCATTGCCAATGGTGTTAGCTCAAAGCTCAGGCAATGATTTTAAAAATGTTTTGGAACTCAACTACGTTTAGTATTTACATTAAAAACTAGGCTAGCGACTAGTTTTCAGTTTGATGCAGTAGTTATTCTCTCTTGTGATTAAAAATAGTAACTAATTGTTCCCTGAATTTAATTATTCGTGGGATTGACTGTTCGCGAAATCGCGAACTTTTGTGACCAACGAATATTTTCATCATGTAGGGTAAGTGAACTGTGTTAATAAAGAAATAGTATGACCCAATCATGGATTGCGCAATACTACGGCAGCAATTTAACTATTGCGCAACACGCATGTGCAAAGGTAAGAGTCTGATGCAGATTATATTGACACAGTAAATGTCTAATGTGCGTTAGAAGTTGTAATGCTCAGCAAAGTTACAGCATGCTACACGGTAATGACACAAGTAATAGGCAGTTATAATATAGATGTCACCTATCAAAAACTAATAGAGATGAATGAAGATAATTGTAAACATAGATGTAACCTATCAACCAATAGAGATGAATAAAGAGTCATAAACATAGATGTAACCAATCAAAAACTAAAAGAAGTGAATGAAGATATCTGTAAACATAGATGTAACCTATCAAAAACTAATAGAGATGAATGAAGATAATTGTAAACATAGATGTAACCTATCAACCAATAGAGATGAATGAAGAGTCATAAACATAGATGTAACCTATCAAAAACTAAAAGAAGTGAATGAAGATATTTGTAAACATAGATGTAACCTATCATCCAATAGAGATGAATGAAGAGTCATAAACATAGATGTAACCTATCAAAAACTAAAAGAAGTGAATGAAGATATTTGTAAACATAGATGTAACCTATCAACCAATAGAGATGAATGAAGAGTCATAAACATAGATGTAACCAATCGAAAACTAAAAGAAGTGAATGAAGATATTTGTAAACATAGATGTAACCTATCAACCAATAGAGATGAATGAAGAGTCATAAACATAGATGTAACCAATCGAAAACTAAAAGAAGTGAATGAAGATATTTGTAAACATAGATGTAACCTATCAACCAATAGAGATGAATGAAGAGTCATAAACATAGATGTAACCAATCGAAAACTAAAAGAAGTGAATGAAGATATTTTTAAACATAGATGTAACCTATCTAAGACAAAAAGATGAATTAAAATAGTGATCAACATTAAAGCCTGGTTTCCATATGACAGCACAAAGATCGGGCGAGGCCCAGTGATCGTGCGCAATGCATTTCTTGGGCTGTGATGCAGTGTTTCCATATTGTGCGTAGGAATTAAAAAGAGATTAATGAAAAGAGTCGTAAACATAGACGTAACCAATCAAAAACACATAGAGATAAATGAGGAGAGTCGTAAACATAGATGTAACCCTCAGAAACAAAGAGAGATGAATGTAGATAGTGGTGTGATGAGAATGATTGTAAACTCTGATTGGTCAACTAATTACAGTCAATAACTCAGGTTGAGGTTTGAAATGATTAGTTGATACAAGATACATTTGTAGATGTAGCGAGTGATTGGTGTAGTTGATGGAGTTGTCCACTCTATTATGCTTAAGTAAATATATTAAGGACTTGAGTTGAATCAACATGAAATTTCCTTCTCTATTGCTAATAGCAATACACAGAAATAACGTCCATGTATTCACACGATTTCATATAAAAATAGGCTGAGTTAATAATCGTACACAAAAGTCTGCAATAAAATTCAATCCTTATGTATTTTGCTTTATTAATTTCTGACCTTTTTTCCTACTTTCCTTATTTCCTTTATTAATTTGTGGCCTACCTTCCTGCTTTTCTACAAAGCACAACAACTACAAGATGTTCTCAGCGGGTAACTACAATAATGTTATCCAGAAAAAAACCTTAAAATAACTTATATAATTTTATTTATGTGAATATCTATATAGAAAGTATAGCTCAGTTGGTAGGGGAGTTCACTGGTGACCATGAGATCCCAGCTACCACTGCTCCCTTTCCTAGCTACCAGGTAGCTGAACCAGGACAAGGCTATGATAAATGGGCTACTGGTTAAAATGATTAAATGGACTCGGTCTGATAACATGAACCTAGTGGAGTGCTAGTTCATGAGAAAACTTAAGAAGTTGGGTAGCATCTGTGAATGGAAACTTGTCCTGAATTGCCTCTGACTGCTTAACAACTTGTTGTCTAGAGTAACAATATAGTCAGGAGACAGATGATATCAGAACTTGAGGTGGATGCAGCTAGAGAACAGAAGACCCAAGTTACCTCTATGGAAGAGGAATGTGTGTCTACGTACACCATGGATAGGATGCTCACCATGACATGTGTTGACTCACACATTGATAAAGACATGTACATTGAACCTGACACCCTTGATATAAGGAGTGAGAGAGCTGCTACTGACCTCATGGTGAGAGTTTAAGATCGACTCGAGGTCCTGCAGTTTCTGCTTATTTGTAGAGTTCTACAATTATTCTTCTTAGCATCTCTTTTACTTGCTTGTACCTCCTAGCAATGTCACTGCAATGTGCACTTAATGTATAGATATATATACATAATTATGTTCAAGTGTATGACATCACTGGTCCAGACTCTGGTAATTAGCAATAGTAGAGAAGAGAACCAAGCATGCAGAAACCATCTAATCGTCCTTAAGAGGCCGAGATTGACAAATATCAAGTAAACATTCACTCATGGTCAGAGTTGGTAGGGACGAGTGAAGGTCTAAGAATCACAAGAAATTTAAAGTGAGCTACCAAAGCAGTGCAATCACTAGAAATGAATAAACTGGAATTTGACTGCTCAATGAGATTTTCGTTAATTGCAAAAGTGCATTCCACAACCTTGCTCATAAAGATGGAGTTGATGTGGGCTAACAATCCACAAATTTGGTAGATAAATGATCTGCTCGGATTAGCTAATCATCTGATAATCATTAGTATTAAACTCATCAGTACTAGTATTAGTATTTGGTAGTGGATTTTCTACTCATCCTTTTTTCTGCATAGTTCATGAGAATCAAAGGTCAAATTAGGGTCAGCTTAAATTAGTGAAAAGTAACGAATAGTTATTTGAAATTATTTTGCCCACAGGAAGGAAAACTCTGAAAATAAACTTGCCTAGCAGAGTGTTAAAGGAATTGTGATGGTACTTCATAATGATAAACTCAATACTTCACTGACTGCAGCAATAGGGTGACAATACCTTAATCAATTACACTCCAGTGTCTGATATTAGAGAGAAAGGCTGTCTTATGGAGAAACTGAGCAAGTTGGAGCAATTATGGTAGCTTTAGAATTATTTCCTCTTGTTGGAGAATATCAAATAGGAAGTATGTGTGTATTATGTAACGACCTAGCATCTACCTGCTCTCTATCACCAATGTACATACTGTGAATTGTTGTAATAATTTTCATCTTCGTAGCTTGTAAATGGTTTCAAACGCATATTTAATTTAAACGAAATTTAAATTATAAACAAAATATTCTCGATGTACATTTATAAAGAGATCTTTGAAAAATCGGAGGTAAGTTAGGAGATTTATTGCATTCAAAAGGTTTAATCTCGCTCTACCGAAAAAATAGCGCAAAATATAGGCGACAAGGGCTAAATAAAGATGAAAAGGGCTAAATTAATCTTCCGAAAATTTTGATGAGCCATTTGAAAATACACCGCAAGCCTCTATATGAACGCCGCCTCCAGTTGATTGCCACTATACAGAGGAAGTGTTGAAAAATAGAGCACCATGGCATTCATTTAGAGGTTTTACGGTATTTTAGAATAGTAGTGTACATATATCTCTGAGCTTTATTGACACCCCTGATGATTTCTCATGGCATGTAGAACTGTCAGGACATTGCCATAGTCACTATTACTGTAAAACTTCTATTTGAATGCCATGGTGCTCTACTTTTCTACCTTTACCAGATACTTGCGATCAGTTAGATAAAGGTGGCGTTCAAATAGAGGCTGGCATTGTATTTTTCAAATAGATCGTCGCAATAAAGAAAGAAAATTTAACCTTTTTACAGGCGAGGTGAATTTCGCCTATATTTTGCACTCGCCTTCAGGCGGAGCGACATTAGATCTTTTGGATGCAATAAATCTGCTAAGTTACCTTGAACTTGTCAAAAATCTTTAAATAAATATGCATTTGGAACCAAATAAATATCTCTACAAGTTCATACCTATTGCTTTTAATTAATCTGCTGATATGATGGAATTACTGCCTGTGCACTGCTTTGCATTTTAGTACAGCTTTATATTTTTTATTTCACTGTACATTTGAAGGCATGTTTTGAATTTATAATTATATTTAACAATGTCGTACAAAATTCCATTGCACTCATTGTTATGTTTACTACAGCTTGCAGCCAAAACTAGCTATATATGCGCAATAGAAGAGCAGTTGTGAGCATCGATCTATTGTAAGACGAGTTAAGATAACCGCTATCGAATAATATCCTACAAATCTGCAAATTTATAAGTCATATAATAATAATTTATCAAATACTGGAAATATAATACACTCAAGAACAAGTTACATAAATTAACCATATTTATAACACAAGCAAAAATAAAAATTGACATTTTTAAAACAAAAATATCTCCATCGTTTGTTCGACCAGTTGCCATCTGATCGTTGCTTTCGATGGAACAAACATCTTCTGATTGTTTATTACCTTCCACAATATCTTCTGACCTCAACTCTTCTTCTGCACTGCTAAGCGAGTTAATATTACCATCCGAATTATTTTTTTGGCAGAGTATAACTTTTACGCATAGAATTTCCCACAAATAACAATAAACTTTATAAATAAATAACGATAATTCTTTAGTCGGATGGGCGCTAGGCACAACTTTTAGCCTAAAACTAGTTGTTCACATACCATCGTAAATGTAAACCATTTTTCAGATCCATATAAGTATCAAGACTGCGTTGAACAAGGAACTACTATTATCCTGATGCAGTTATTGATTATTTCTATGGTGTTGCTACCAAAGTCTTAACAGATCTGAAGTGTTCAATAAGCCAATGCTAGTAGTACAGCATGGTAGTGGAGGAGATACCTATAACTGAGGCTTATTGTAAGAAAGAAAAGTTCTTCTACCTTTACAAATATAATGTCACAACTCCAGCTCCACAAATGCTAGTAGCAAAGGCTAGCAGTAAAGGAGTTGATTGTGTTTCAGTGGGGTATATTATGAAAAAAACAAGTTGTCTTACCTATTGATGCAGGATGTCACAACTCCCACTACTCCAGAATATGCCTTAGAGGAGAATAATCAGCTCTACATCGGTCTGTTACTTGAGAAGGGAGGCACATTAATCATGATTATTCAGAGACAGGAGAGAGAAAGGCTGATAATGGAAAAAGGCAAGAAAGAGATACAACAAGAAGAAGGACTATCAATCACACCTCTCTCTGGAACGCGCCCTCGGGCTACGATTGGCCCTGCTATACGAGTTTCTTTCCCTACAATTTAGAACACAATGATTGTTTGTCCTTTCCATACAAAATATTTCTCACCATACAACGTTGACAAGATTTCTCTCGATTTCAAATCTGGCAGCCGGTGTGCTGATTCTGTTGGAATAACTAATATGTCAATATGCTAATTGCTGAAATCCTAACAACAAATGAAACAGATATGATGCTCGATTTTGCTTAGTTTGGCGTTATTCATTATTATTCATTGAAAAAGTGCAACTGCAAACACAGATGATAAAATTTTAGCCAATAAAACTGTTGAAGTTAAGTAAAATGGATAAAAATACTTAAAACTTAGCTCTAAGTAGGTTTAGTTAGATAAATCCATTAAGCTAAATTTCAAGTTTATGTTATACGTCTGCCTCAAAGGTAAAAACTCCTTACAGTACGTACTGCGCATAGTACCTTGTAAAGTTACACTTTAATGCAGATCACAACCACTGAATATACTAAAGTTACTGTAGACACCTGTAATTACAAAGGTTAACACTATTTTTGTTATAAATGTCTAAAGTGGACAATTCATAAAATTTTGATGGCTTTTACGAGGGGTTGTTTGTATTAGATATTTTTCTATGGAATTCTACAGAGATACAACAAGGAGAAAGAGCAATAGTCGAACTGGAGGGAAAGACAGGAGGAACTAGGATGAACATAGTAGCTCTGATGAGGAGGTAGAAAAAGGAAGTTGAAACTTACAAGAGAAGAAGCAGAGGAGTTAGAAGAAGTTGGGATGACTGTAGAATGTGAGTCAATGAATAGTCATAGTATGGGATGTCTCTAGCTTAAGTATTTAGTCAGTGTGGAGTAGAGAGGTCCAACAGAGATTTAAGGGTAGCCAGAAAATTCCTTCCAGTTTTTTTTCTATAGGATAAAAAAACTGAAGGGGTGGCACATGACCTGCCCATAAACAGAAGAAAAAGATGCTAATGAATCAGGAGAGATGAAATTCCCAGACTAGAGACAGAGCCACAATTGGAAATATAAAATAAATGATAAGATGAACGTGAACAAGAACCAAGCTAACAAGAAGATCTACATTTACTACTTGTCTTCCTGTCCAACAGACCCGCTTATGGATACAATCAAATATAACTGAACATGACTGTCAGTCACTCAAATTACATGAATATGGAATAAGAACTTTAAATATAAACATTAAAAAGCATTTCTAATCCCCTGGCAGTGCCTAGAGAGACTTCTATCGTCTGACTATGGGGTGTCTACCTAAGCCTTTATATGCATACGAATATACCATATGTTATCTGATGTTCAGAGCAAATACAACTATATACAGGTAAAAGAAGGTACGCCTTCCAATCTTTTGCACCTCATGTTATGGTCTTTAGAAGCACCTGACCGTCCAAGAACCATAGTGCAAATATATTTGATCTGCAGCCAGCCAGAGCCCTTATATGGAGAGTCTAGACAACTGTTACGGGCTTCTGTTAGGGTAAATCTCAAATGAATCTGGATAAAGTTGTTAGACAGAAAAAGTGGAATACAGAGACTTTCTGATGCAGGACAGCATACAGGTATTGCATGTGGATAATAAAACAATAGACAGGACTTATCATACCCCAAGATAACAAATCTAGCCTTCATTGATGAAGCATTATTGCATGAACAAAAATGTCCTACTGATAAAAATCACTCAGCGAGTCAATTTAAGGAATGATAGCCTATGAACATCTGTTACAGTACAGGTTGAGGACAGGTCTGTATGTTGAAATTGAAGGCGTGTTAGTGGTACTGAGTCTATATACTTATTTACCTGATGAGAACTTATTACCATCAGAACAAATATGTAGCCAGAGACAGAATTGAATACATTGACTCCGAACAGACATCAGCCATATACACGTAAGTATACCCGGGAACTAAAATGTCTTACTTTATTAGAAATATAACTCCCACAGCTGTGTAGCAATAACTCCCAGAGTTATAGCTACAGAACTACAGAGTTATAACACACACAAATAATTACAATAACATGAGATTCATAAAACATCTGAATATGAAAATGAGACAGAAATCATCATCACGATGGTTTAAAATGACAGAACAGGGGTGTGATATGATTGGTGCATTAAATAACAAGGCTGAAATGAAATGACAAGTGCATGAAATGACAAGTGCATGAGAATACACATGCATTACAGGACAAGTGCATGAAATGACAATTGCATGAAATGACAAGTGTATGACAGGACAAGTGCATGACAGAACAAGTGCATGACAGAACAAGGGCATGACAGGACAAGGGCATGACAGGACAAGTGCATGACAGGACAAATGCATGACAGGACAAGTGCATGACAAGACAGGCGCATGACAGGACAAGTGCATGACAGGACAAGTGCATGACAGGACAAAAATAATGACAGGACAAGTGCGTGACAGGACTAGTGCATGTCATGATAAGTGCATGACAGGACAAGTGCATGACAGGACAAGTGCATGACAGGACAAGTGCATGACAGGACAAGTGCATGACAGGACAAGTGCATGACAGGACAAGTGCATGACAGGACAAAATGCATGACAGGACAGGCGCATGACAGGACAGGCGCATGACAGGACAAGCGCATGACAGGACAAGTGCATGAAATGACAAGTGCATAAAATGACAAGGTCATGACAGGACAAGTGGATGACAGGACAAGGGCATGACAGGACAAGGGGATCACAGGACAAGTGCATGACAGGACAAGTGCATGACAGGACAAGTGCATGACAGGACAAGTGCATGACAGGACGAGTGCATGACAGGACAAGTGCATGGAATGACAAGGGCATGACAGGACAAGTGCATGATAGGACAAGTGCATGAAATGAAAAGGGCATGACAGGACGAATGCATGAAATGACGAGGGCACGACAGGACGAGTGCATGGAATGACAAGGGCATGACAGGACAAGTGCATGACAGGACAAGTGCATGACAGGACAAGTGCATGACAGGACAAGTGCTTGGAATGACAAGGGCATGACAGGACAAGGGCATGACAGGACAAGTGCATGACAGGACAAGTGCATGAAATGAAAAGGGCATGACAGGACGAATGCATGAAATGACGAGGGCATGACAGGACGAGTGCATGGAATGACAAGGGCATGACAGGACAAGGGCATGACAGGACAAGGGCATGACAGGACAACTGCATGACAGGACAAGTGCATGAAATGAAAAGGGCATGACAGGACGAATGCATGAAATGACGAGGGCATGACAGGACGAGTGCATGACAGGACGAGTGCATGACAGGACAAGTGCATGACAGGACAGGCGCATGACAGGACAAGTGCATGACAGGACAAGTGCATGACAGGACAAAATGCATGACAGGACAGGTCATGCCTGACATGACAGGACTTGTCCTGTCATGCACTTGTCCTGTCATGCACTTGTCCTGTCATGCACTTGTCCTGTCATGCACTTATCATGACATGCACTAGTCCTGTCATGCACTTATCATGACATGCACTAGTCCTGTCATGATAAGTGCATGACAGGACAAGTGCATGACAGGACAAGTGCATGACACGACAAGTGCATGACAGGACAAGTGCATGACAGGACAAGTGCATGACAGGACAAGTGCATGACAGGACAAGTGCATGACAGGACAAAATGCATGACAGAACAAGCGCATGACAGGACAGGTGCATGACAGGACAGGCGCATGACAGGACAAGTGCATGACAGGACAAGTGCATGAAATGACAAGTGCATGAAATGACAGGCGCATGACAGGACAAGCGCATGACAGGACAAGCGCATGACAGGACAAGTACACGACAGGACAAGTGCATGAAATGACAAGTGCATGAAATGACAAGTGCATGACAGAACAAGTGCATGACAGAACAAGTGCATGACAGAACAAGTGCATTACAGGACAAGGGCATGACAGGACAAGGGGATCACAGGACAAGTGCATGACAGGACAAGTGCATGACAGGACAAGTGCATGGAATGACAAGTGCATGGAATGACAAGGGCATGACAGGACAAGGGCATGACAGGACAAGGGCATGACAGGACAAGGGCATGACAGGACAAGGGCATGACAGGACAAGGGCATGACAGGATAAGTGCATGACAGGACAAGTGCATGAAATGAAACGGGCATGAAATGACGAGGGCATGACAGGACGAGGACATGACAGGACGAGGGCATGACAGGACGAGGGCATGACAGGACGAGGGCATGACAGGACGAGGGCATGACAGGACGAGGGCATGACAGGACGAGGGCATGACAAGACGAGTGCATGACAAGACGAGTGCATGACAAGACGAGTGCATGACAAGACGAGTGCATGACAAGAAGAGTGCATGACAAGACGAGTGCATGACAAGACGAGTGCATGACAAGACGAGTGCATGACAAGACGAGTGCATGACAAGACGAGTGCATGACAAGACGAGTGCACAACAAGACGAGTGCACGACAAGACGAGTGCACGACAAGACGAGTGCACGACAAGACGAATGCACGACAAGACGAGTGCACGACAAGGCGGGTACACGACAAGGCGGGTACACGACAAGGCGGGTACACGACAAGGCGGGTACACGACAAGGCGGGTACACGACAAGGCGGGTACACGACAAGGCGGGTACACGACAAGGCGAGTACTTGACAAGGCGAGTACTTGACAAGACGAGTACTTGACAAGACGAGTACATGACAAGACGAGTACATGACAAGACGAGTACATGAAAGGACGAGTGCATGACCGGACGAGCGCATGACCGGACGAGCGCATGACCGGTCGAGCGCATGACCGGACGAGCGCATGACCGGACGAGCGCATGACCGGACGAGCGCATGACCGGACGAGCGCATGACCGGTCGAGCGCATGACCGGACGAGCGCATGACCGGACGAGCGCATGACCGGCCGAGCGCATGACCGGACGAGCGCATGACCGGACGAGCGCATGACCGGACGAGCGCATGACCGGACGAGCGCATGACCGGACGAGCGCATGACCGGACGAGCGCATGACCGGACGAGCGCATGACCGGACGAGCGCATGACCGGACGAGCGCATGACCGGACGAGCGCATGACCGGACGAGCGCATGACCGGACGAGCGCATGACCGGACGAGCGCTTGACCGGACGAGCGCATGATCGGACGAGCGCATGACCGGACGAGCGCATGACCGGACGAACGCATGACCGGACGAGCGCATGACCGGACGAGCGCATGACCGGACGAGCGCATGACCGGACGAGCGCATGACCGGACGAGCGCATGACCGGACGAGCGCATGACCGGACGAGCGCATGACCGGACGAGCGCATGACCGGACGAGCGCATGACCGGACGAGCGCATGACCGGACGAGCGCATGACCGGACGAGCGCATGACCGGACGAGCGCATGACCGGACGAGCGCATGACCGGACGAGCGCATGACCGGACGAGCGCATGACCGGACGAGTGCATGACGAGTTACATAAAAAGGCTAGTGCATGATATGACAAGGGCATGACATGATAAGTGCATGACATCGTAAGTGCAAGACAGGACGAATAAATGACATAAAAGGGCTAGTACATGACATGACAAGGGCATGAAAGGACCATGACATGACAAGTGCGTGAAATTACAAGTCCGTGAAATTACAAGTGCGTGAAATGACAAGTGCGTGAAATGACAAGTGCGTGAAATGACAAGTGCGTGAAATGACAAGTGCGTGAAATGACAAGTGCATGAAATTACAAGTGCATGAAATGACAAGTGCTTGAAATGACAGGTGCTTGAAATGACAAGTGCATGACACGACAAGTACATGACCGGACAAGGGCATGACAGGATAAGTGCAAGACATGATAAGTGCAAGACATGATAAGTGCAAGACATGACAGAACAAGTTAGGGGGATCAACTCAGCAATCAGAATTCCTTGCAATACTCACTGATGGGCTGTTGGAGAAGTCTCGATGAATGTGTTTGCCAGTGTACTTCAGAAGGACTTAAGTTTCTTGTGGTCGGGCTGACAACTGCCCGAAGTATATAACAACCGAGAAACTCAGGCCTTCCACCTGTACAAACAAACTCATTTTAACTCGTAAAAAGCTCCACAAAATGTAAAGTATTATGATTCTGATCATACTGAACTGTGAATCCCAATAATTTCTTTTTTTCTCATTGTTTGTTAGATGATTTTGAGGGTCAAGGGTGTTTAAAAGGCATGATGAAGGGTGCACACTATTACTCATTGAATATTTCCGTTGAATATACTAGCCGTGAAGGTTAGTTATCACAGTTCGGGATCTAAAACATTATCAATGTTCATATTGAGATATGTTTACGCATGTCATTGATAGGCATCGTGTGTGTAACCAATGCATTGGCTAAAGACCGTCTGGACAAACATGTTGATCTACCTGCCACAGAAATGAATGCGTTTATGATTGCATGAAAAAGTTTATTTTAAAGACCCTAACAGCAAATCAAATTAAATGATCTTCAGTGTGAGCATATTCTTTGGCAATTTTTTTGAATAACGACGGTATAACACTTTTCACAACAGCTGTTTAACTATAGACATACATATTCTTACTTGTGACAGATATGTGAAGGCCACGGGTGTCAATTAAAACTGTTCATAACTCATTCTGGTTCACTTTAGCTGACAATGAGAAATCAATTAGCTGCTAAATTACATTTTGCGTCTCTGGAAATGAAAACACGCAAGATTTTGACAATAAAAACAACCTAGAAACACCCCATGTCATGTTCAGTATATGTGTCACAGTCACGGAAACCATGGTTAAGTCGCAAATCACGAAGTTGAGTTATCCGACTTTGAAGTTGCACCAACTGAATGTATAATATCGGTAACGATTTTTGTAACACGTGCCTCTAGACTAATCAAAGAGTGATCTTTCTGAATCTGAAGTCAGTTTAGCCAATAAAAGTCTTTAACCATCGAAAAAAAATCCTTGAAACCGTTGCTATGCTAAATAGGAAGTACCGAAAAATGGCGTCCGATAATTATTATCGTTTCTTTTTTGCCTATTTTAAAGATAACTCTGACATTTTGGACACATGTAATGAGTACTATGGTATTCTATCTGATGTCAAAAGCAGTGAAAGTAAAGGGAATTACGATGATATTTTCTTAACGATTCTTACAGGATTATTAAAATATTTAATTATAAGAATAATTATTCGATTTTATAGGATTATTATCAAATTTAATTATGAGAATAATTATGAGAAGTTCCAAGATTGAAGTATATAGATACCGATGGTGTGCAATATGGTACTGTTGTTATTTTTCTAAGGATTTTGTTGATAATTCGGCTGCGTCCGATATCACGGTGCTGCCAAGCCGTTTTTGATATCTGCAAAATTAAGTAATACATTTCCTTATAAATATACAATTATTTTTATGACAACCAGCTAAAATCTGTTTAGATTTTTAAATTCAGCAAAACTTTTTGGATATAAAAACAGAAATCTAGATAAATGTCACAACTTCTTGATATTGGTTGCTATGACGTTTTGAAACGTAAACAAAATTGTGCATTAGTTTTCGATTCTTGAACTCTAACACCAGTTTTCTCAGAACGATGTTTTCGCACTGATGGTAAACGTGCATTCAGTTTATTGACCATAAAATCTGCTGTAATTAAGCTAGAATCAAAATTCTTTTTGCAAAATAACAGTAAGAATTTTCTCCTTTTGCTAATGTAGATAACTCAAAATCTTACAATCTCAACTTAACCATGGTTTCTGTGATCATGACCCACACGATAAAAGTGAGGAAACAAGCAGATTATAAAAATAAAAACCTGTTTCAATTAAGTTGACTGTTTCTCTGTTTTCTTCCCATTGTTCCTTCCAACCTGCTTTAGGAAATCCACTAAATCACATTTTCCTGAAGATCAGTGCTAAAACAGTTGATAGACAATATTAGGCAAGTGATTAATTAAACAAGCTAACATTCCTGCCTCTGAAGATGAATATAGATAGAGAACCTGAGCTCTCATGTACTGTACTAAATTTGAACCTTTAAAGACATACATAGAGACTAACATTTAAAGTTTGTTGTTTTCAATTGTAATCATACTCGGTATGAGATAGTGGTATGAGATGATATGAAATGGCATAAGTTAGTATGGTATAAGATGGTGTGGTATAAGATGATATGGTATGAGATGGCATGATATGAGATGACATGGTATGAAATGGAGTGGTATGAAATATAATGGTATGAAATGTAGTGGTATGAGATGGCATGGTATGAGATGGTATGGTATGATATGGCATGGAATGATATGGCATGATATGAGATGGCATGGTATGAGATGGTATGATATGAGATGGCATAGTATGAGATGGCATAGTATGATATGGTATGAAATGGCATATCGAGCAACAAAAACGATCACAGTCCTAAGTGGGGGCCATCATACGCCATCTTGTGATATTTTTATGTGCAAAGTTTGTTTTAGTTAACCATATCCTAACAATCTTAACAAGCTTAACAACATACAAGACTTTGTTAATGCTCAGTTCTCATACTTATACAAAACCTTTACAGATATTGTGATACAAAAATATTACTCATATATAAGCTCTTATCCTTAAGAGGTCGTAAAATTTACTGCTGTGTTCAATACGAGTTACTTTTATCAAAAACCTAAAGCGAATGTGCAATGGCTGCCCTACACAGTATGAGTACTGCTAAAAAGAGATCCCGATTTTCGTATTGATCACAGGGTTCCCTAGTTCATCACAGTTAATGAAAACCTGCACCCTCATGATAGGTGAAAATCTTCCAAGTAATCTCATCCCTATATGTACTTTTTAAGACATTTTTAACAATGTCAATATTTATCAACCTCGTTTTAACTAATAAAAAAGTCAAATTATAATGCTATTGATACTGTATAAGTGTAAATTCATTCACTCCTTTGACACAGACTGAGTTTATTTCAATCTAATAAAAACACTCTATACTCCTTTGCCACGGACGGAGTTTCTTTTTTCATATGTTCATTAGATGCTTTTGAAGGTCAAGGGCACTTGAAAAAACGTGATGAAGTGGATGCGCAACTAGTTTGCAGGTTGATACTTTAAAAATTATGACGGGAGAAACTGAACCACGACAACTGCTATCATAGTGATGCTCATTGGGAGATTTCACTGGGTCAGAGTATGAGAGAGATTCATGTATTTTAGTTATTTTAAATCAATTTAATTTTAAAAGTGAATATTTTTATTCACGAAGTAACTTCCACAAAAGCATAATTGCGAACTAGCATAATCTTTTGTTAAACCCTCCCCTTATTTTAATTTTGAATTAAATATTTTAATTCAAGAAGTACTGAGGCCAAAAATCAGAATCATGAAGTAGAGAGGGAACAACTACTATGAATCACGACACAGTGATTAAAAATGTCCTCAGAAGTGTCAAATTTTCAAATAGCATAAATTTAGCACAAGGCTTTGGATAAACCACGACTAGGAGTTATCCTCTCCATATTGACTTTAGTGGTTAGTAAACAACACAATAACTACTATACCGATTAGGTGATGATCAGTAAATAGATACAGTGAAAACTGTTTAACCTGCATGGAACACCGTTGATATACATATTAGCTTGCAAGTCATAAACACTGACGAGGATCTCAAGCTAGGTTTCTTAACCTAACGTCGTAGATTAACATTTACTAGTACCTGTAAATGTAATAATAATATACATGTATCTGACGAAAGGAAGGTCGATAAAACTTTCCTTTATAAAAATGCTCTCTTGAATCATAAAATCAACTTTTAGTCTAAATTACTAATATATTTCATATTTAATGATTTTAATTTTGTATTTCATCCAAACTTCTAACCTTAGAAGGCCAGTGTCAAGTATCAATAAATCATCATTTTCAAACTTCATTTCCATATGCTTTTTCTGTCATAAAATGCAGAGAATACCAAAATCTGCACAATTAATTTGAATTGCTAAAGAAGTTCTCGATTAGCGCAGGTGTTAGTGTCGATATAACAAACTGAATGTTATGAGATCAAGTCCTGTGAAAAGTGCATGAAATGACAAGTGCATGAAATGACAAGTTTGTTTGTTTATTTGTTTATTTTCATCTATAATATAACCACAAAAAATAACATGAAGAGTGTTTCTAACAGTATAAAAAGACAAGAGAAATAGAAAAAAAATGTCACTCCAGGGAAGGTGATGATGAGGTCCCTGTGTGCAATAGCAAGGCTAATCAAGGCGCGGAACCTGAAAGTAGAGTCAGCAGAAGTATGTCTAGTTGGTTTAGTCGTCTGGTTGTCTGAGGTAGCGCTTCAGTTCATTTTTGAAAGAATTAGCATTTACAATTTTACGCAGTGTAACCGGTAGTTGATTCCATAGCAATGACTCCTGATAATCCAAACAACATTGACCAGCTTTTGTTTTAAACAATGGTATTTTTAGGTTTATGCGTGTTTGACGAGTAGTTAAATGTGTTATCGTCCTGTTATTGTTTGTTTCGTAAAATGTGTTGTGCGCTTTTATTAGTACTTTGTATTTGTATAACTTTTTAATAGTTAAAATTCTATTTAAGTTGAATAGCGGATTAGCTGAAAAGTCATAAGCTTTCTTGTTAATTATTCTGAGTAAATGGTTTTGAAAAACTTTAATTTTGTTTAAGTAGCAGTCTGGAGCATTTCCCCATGCCTCAACACAATACGAGAGTTTGGAATTGAGTAGTTTTCTATCCATTTAATAGCTGTTGATTTGAAACCAATAGACTTCAATTTTAATAACAATATATCATGGTCAGTGGTATCAAATGCTTTGCTGAAATCTATAAATATACCAAGAACACAATTTCCCTTGTTAAAAGCTTGGAATGTTTTGTTTGTAAAGGAAATAATTGCATCTCTTGTTCCAATACCTTTTCTAAAACCAAATTGATTAGAGTCTAGAATGTTATTGCGTTCAAGATAGTCCATGATTTGGAAATTTATAAGTTTTTCTGTGATTTTGCTAAATATCGGAAGAACTGAGATAGGCCTATAATTTTCACATTTATTTATGTTTCCTTTTTTATACAGAAGTGCATGAAATGACAAGTGCATGATATAACAAGTGCATGACATAACAAGTGCATGACAGGACAAGTGCAAGACAGGACAAGTGCATGACAGGACAAGTGCATGACAAGACAAGTGCATGACCAGACAAATGCATGACCAGACAAGTGCATGGTAGAACAAGTGCATGGCAGAACAAGTGCATGGTAGAACAAGTGCATGGCAGAACAAGTGCATGGCAGAACAAGTGCATGGCAGAACAAATGCATGGCAGAACAAGTGCATGGCAAAACAAGTGCATGGCAGAACAAGTGCATGGCAGAACAAGTGCATGGAAGAACAAGTGCATTGCAGAATAAGTGCATGGCAGAACGAGTGCATGGCAGAACGAGTGCATGGCAGAACGAGTGCATGGCAGAACGAGTGCATGGCAGGACGAGTGCATGACAGGACAAGCGCATGACAGGACAAGCGCATGACAGGCCAAGTGCATGACAGGACAAGTGAATGACAGGACAAGTGCATGACAGGACAAGTGCAAATCAGGACAAGTGCAAGAAATGACATGTGCATGACAGACCAAGAGCATGACAGACCAAGAGCATGACAGACCAAGTGCATGACAGACCAAGCGCATGACAGACCAAGTGCATGAAATGACAAGGGCATGACAGGACAAGTGTACGACAGGACAAGTGCAAGACATGATAAGTGCATGACATGATAGAACAAGTTAGGTGGATCAACTCAGCGATTGGAATTCCTTGCAACACTCACTGATGGGGAAGTTTAGAAGAGTGTGCTTGCCAGTGTACTTCAGAAGGACTTGTGTTTCTTATGGTTGGGCTGACAACTCCCGAGGTATATAAGAGCCAAGAAACTCAGGCTTTCTACCTGCAAAAACAAACTAATTTCAAACTCATAGAAATATAGAATATTATGATTCTGATCATACTCAACTGTGAATCCCAATAATTTCGTTTCTTTTCATTGTTTGTTAGATGATTTTGAGGGTCAAGGACATTTAAAAGGCATGATGAAGGGTGAAAACTGTGCAGGCAGGTCCAAACACATGCTGTGGATTTGCATCATATAAAAAATAGCTTTTTTTAAAGGAACCTCTTGACTATCTTCACCTCATCAGGATATTTACTCATTGAATAGTTCTGGTAAATATATTAGCTATGAAGGTTGTTTTAAAGTAAATTATCACAGTTCAGGATCTAAAACATTATCAATGTTCATATTGAGATATGGCTATGTACACCTGTGAAACGCATACTTTGTGTGATATGCAACAATTTTCTCTCTGAAAATGAAGACATGCAAGACTTAGACAATAAAAGCAGCCTAGAAACATCCCATGTCATGTTCAGTATATGATAACAGTGAGTAAACAAGCAGATAAAATATAAACCTGTTTCAATTAAGTTGACTGTTTCTCTGTTTCTTCCCAATCTTCATTCCAACCTGCTTTAAGGAAATCCACTAAATCACCTTCTCATGTAGATCAGTGCTAAAACAGTTGATAGACAATATTAGACAAGAAATTAATTAAACAAGCTAAAATCCCTGCCTCTGAAGATGAATAGAGATAGAGAACCTGAGCTCTCATGCACTGTATTAAATTTGAAGCTAGAAAAACATACATAGAAACGAACATTTAAAATTTGTGTTTTTTATATGTAATCCTACACGGCATGAGATGGAGCGGTATGATATGGTATGGTATAAGATGGAGTGGTATGAGATGGTTTGGTATAAGATGGAGTGGTATGAGATGGTGTGGTATGAGATGGTGTGGTATGAGATGGTGTGGTATGAGATGGTGTGGTATAAGATGGAGTGGTATGAGATGGTGTGGTATAAGATAGTATGACATAAGATGGTATGGTATAAGATAGTGTGATATAAAAAAGGTTGTAGTATATAAATTTGTAAAGGTAACATAGTAGTATATAAATTTAATACTAATATACTAATTTAAATAATATACGTGGTATATAAATTTGTAAACTTTACAAATTATGATAGGAAAAACTGAACCATGATGGCTGCTATCACAGTGATGCTCATTGTGAGATTCAACTGAGACAGAGTATGAGAGAGATTTATGTGTTTAAGTGATTCAGTCCAAATTAATTTGAAAGTGAATGTTTTTATTCACAAAGTAATGCCTTCAAAAGCCTAACTACGTACTAGCATAATCTAATTTTCAACCCTACCTTATTTTAATTTTCAAATAAATATTTTTATTCAAGAAGTACTGAGACCAAAAAGCAGAAGCATGAAGTAGTGAGGCAACAACTACTATGAATCACAACACAGTGATTAAAAATGTCTTCAGAAATTTCAAATAGCATCCAATGTAAGTTTAGCACAGGCTATGGATAGACAACAACTAGGAGTTATCCTCTCCATAAAGACTTACATGGTTAGTAAACAAAATGATAATTACTATACAGATTAGGCAATGACCAGTACATGGATACAGTGAAAACTGTTTAACCCTCAACTAACACACTTGATATACACATTAGCCTGCAAGTCATAAACACTGACCAGGATCTCAAGCAAGGTTTCTTAACCTAACATCATGAATCAATATTTACTAGTACCTGTAAATGTAATAATAAAATACATATATCTGACGAAAAGTAAGTAAATAAAACTTTCTTTATAAAATGCACTTTTTAATCACAAAATCAACTTTTAGTTCAAATTACTGATATATTTCATATTTAATAATTTTTATTTTGTATTTTATCCAAAACTTTTAACTCTAAAAGTCCAGTGTTCAGTATCAATAAACCATCATTTTTCAAACGTCATTTCCACATACTTTTTCTGTCATAAAATACAGAGAATACAAAATCTGCACAATTAATCTGAACTGCTAAAAAAGTTCTCGATTAGCGCAGGTGTTAGTGTTGATATAACAAACTGGATGTTACGAAATTGAGTCCCGTGAAAAGGAATCCTTTACTCTGACCTCTAACCCTGACCTCAGACATACAGACAGACACAGACTTTACTATAGTAAAATCTGCAGCATTTTTGCACCTACGTTATTGTAAAATCTTTCACAAATTCTTTTTAATTGTGAGACATTCACAATTGGAACCCATATAGCATACAGATACTTCCGATGTATTGAGAAACCAAAAAGCACTCGATGCATAGAATATAATAAGGTATATATTTCCATGTTATCACATAACTTAACATAATCTAACAAAATGACAATATGCATGCCTAGAGAGCAATCACAACTTGGTAGATAGTTGAGGATAACGACTCTGCAGGCAACTAAGTGCAGACAACTCTCAAACTGGCACAGATAGACTTGTTAGTTAATTATGGAGTTGATTAAAATAACAGAACGAGTCTTATATGCGCCTATCAGCTAGCTCAGCAATCCTTAGCAGTGACTCTCTGAGTGATGTCAGGTTGGCGGGGTAGTTGGCCGGCCCTATGATTATGAGGAACTCTGAAATGCTTTGTTTGAATGACTGGAGTCGGTAGCTTTTGTATGATTAACTGTATCTTTAGCTTAAAGTGCTATGAATAAAGTAACCGTTAAATGTGGAAATGACTAGGAATACTGCACTATAGAATCTGCTAGAATAATTGTGATTATGTGAGGTCAAAGTGGACTATTGAAATCTACAAATTACAAAATACTTTCTCACACTGATGTTGAACTGCTGAACGACAGCAATTGTAGCACTTCACAATCATTTAACAGCATGAGACTCGAATCTGTGACAATCAGATTAAAAGTGCGATGTTTTACCACTCGGCCATCTTTAGTATAATAAAAATTATAGTCCGTGACGATAACAAATACTTGATGTTCCATGATGGTAACACATTTGCATGCAAAGAGTGATACATTCCGGTAACACATTAAAGATGAACACTTATGAAATCTACTAAAGTATTGTGTAAGTTCCTATTTAAACCATAACTGTCACGAACAACTTTTATCGTATTTACTAAGTAAATCAGACACGCTGATTCCAATTTTGTAATCAAAATAAAGATTAGTCCACTAACTTTCAGAGTAATGAAGGCTTTTTTACAGCGTTTTAATATCGGTCTCGAAAACAACACGATCGGCATAACAAGCTCCTCCCATAAATACATGACGTAACCTAGCTCTTTAGGAACAGCAGTTACGTAGGAATGTTTAGACCGCTTTAGAATAATAGATATGGATGGTTTAAAATCCATTAATATCTAAATTCAGGCTTAAAAATAATATCAGTCTTTTCTGAAAGGTAGATGAGCTATTTAACATTGCATATTTAAAGAGCGCGATAACAACGCTAGCTTGTGATAACACCGCGCTTTTTGAGCTTATTTTTCTCGGCGTCCAGCCCATTTAAACGTCATGTAACAAGCTACGAGCAATTTTAAATAGTTTATATACCTTTCATAAAAAACTGAAATTATTTTACAGGCTGGATTTAGATAATAATTGGTTTTAAGACACCCATCTCTATTATTCTAAATCGGACTAAACATTCTTAACTTCCGTTCCTGAAAAAGCTAGGTTTCGTCACATATTCATGGGCGGAGCTTGTAATGCCGACTGTGTTGTTTTCGAAACGAATATTGAAACGCTTTAAAAAAGCCTAAATGACTCTGAAGGTTAGTGGACTAATCTTTATTTTGAGTACAAAATCGGAATTAGTGTGTCCGATTTACTTAGTAAATACGATAAAAGTTGTTCGTGACAGTTATGGTTTAAGGACAATTGTTCTCAATGAACATGTTTATGTATTTTTGTTGACAATGAAAGAAATTCTGAGCAACATCAAACTTGATCCTAGTATTTAAAAAGAGAAATATAGTTCATGTGCCCTAATAGCTTATCAAGACTGAGTATAAAGTTTAGGTCAAGCATTACGAATCAGTTTTATATTAAATTAAGAATGTTTTTTGGTTCCCAAGGAGTACCACCTTGAGTATATGTAGCATTATCATATTACTTTGGTTCACATGCTATTTGTTTACTCGTATGTTGCTGATTGTATTCGGAACAAATACACTTCACCCTCTCTTTTGGCACACTACTCAATGCTCGCGGTTGTTACTTAATTAGTCTCTACGAATATCCAACGACATCCAACATGTAACAAGCGATAATACTATAGTATAAAACAAATATATCATAGATCTTCATGCAAACTCATAAACTTGGAGTTATTCTCTACACACCACATACAATGATTAGCAATCAAAGAGGTAATTAAACCACTCTATCAGTTGAAGGATGGTTAGTGAGTTAAAGAAAGACAATATTAGCAGCGTTCACCAAACACACTTGCTATACAACAGGTGGCTGGCTACTTTAATCTATTTATAATAGATTATGACAACGACAGGTCATGGTTTGTAAATAATATGATGAGGCACACAAATGCAGCGTTGATAAGCTTTTACCATTGCTTTTAACATATAATCATGTATCATCTTCATCATCACATAAACTATCTTAAGTCTTATACAATTATCAAGTGGCTGATTACCATAAAAGCATATCGACTATGCCAAGCAAATCCAAAGGCACCCTAGCTTATCTCGGCATGGGCCTTCTAGTATGGTAGTTCAGTTACAAATCAGGATATATCCCTAGTGTGAGGTGCATTGAAAATGACAATAAAAAATTTGCAATATAATCAACCTGGTGATATTAACTCACTTGGTTGCCTACCCTGGGTCAAAACTACATAAAAGCGAATTAAAAACAGACGTAGAAATACATTATGTTTATCAGTTCGCTGTCGGCAATTAGGGCTGCGTAATCCATGATATAGATTACAGCAGTGATGTATATTTACAGCAAGTAATGAACATTGAATGAATATTATTCAGCATCTGATGTAAGGCCTACTGAACCTCTTGTAATCAACAATCACGCTTGCACAATTCGACTCTTGAACAGTGTTTTTTAAGCCTTGCATATTTTATGAATAGATTAAAAATTTATGAGTCATTTAAATCAGAATATCCTCAGAACTCACTGCTTGAAATGCAATCTAGCCTACTCTTACTGAATGAGTGCAGCCGTTGGCCTATAACTTGAAGTATTAATTTAATTAGTCTACAAACCTGTTTAATACAACACTCTCTACAGTTAACAAAGTTTGTTCAAGTAAATAACCAATTTATCATAGCAATATTAACTTGTAAGTAACAAATGCGAAAGCGGGTACATGGACTGATTTAAATAAGACGGAAATATGCAGTGACAAGACAAAACTGTGCTCGGTCAATCGTAACCGACAATCTAACAAGTCACTTTATTTTATGAGTTAATGGGGACGCCCCGTGAAATCATCGAAAGCTAATATTTAATATGATTAAACTGGCACTATGTCATACTATAGCGTAACAGTCTCAGCATAATTTTAAATTATTAAAGATGTAATTGCACCATTGAACTCATTCAAAAGAAATTAGGACCAATATAAGGCTAAACCATCAGCTACAATTTGGTGTAATTTGTGTCTTGGTAGACCAGCCCTGTTCAGAGATATAAGCGTTTGAATGAGATCATATTTCATAACGTGAAGACGCGCTGACCTTTCGTTTTTCACAGACCTGGTAAATAAATTATATTAATTGTATCAGGCGTAATTAGAAGCTTATGTCTTGGTCAAGCGTACAAGTTTCAGCTTTATAAGCTTTTACGGGGCGTCATGCAAAAACGTTTGAGAAAATGCGAGGTATTGTATCGTGGGTTACGACTGACCGAGCAAAGTTGCGTCTTGTCACTGCCTATTTCTGGCTTATTTAAATAACCCCGGACGCCGGTTTGCTCGCATTTACATTTGTTACTCGCAAGGAAAAGTTGAAATGATAATATTAGTTGCCTACTTAAACGAACATTATTAATTGCTAAATTTTAACTAATTAGAAAATGCTGTATCAAGCAGGTGTGTAGACTAATTACATCAATACTTTAAGTTATAGGCCAACGGCTGCACTCATTCACTAAGAGTAGATTGTATTTCAAGCAGTGAATTGTTCTAGGGTGTTCTGATTTAAATAGCCTATAAAATTTTATTCAATTTATTGGAATAGCATGGTTTAAAGAACACTGTTCAAGAGTGCAAAATTTTGTGCACGTGTGACTGTTGATTGCAAGAAGTTCAGCTGTAGGCCTGATACCAATAATATTAATTGTTTATCAATCAGTTAATATATGTTAAATGTTTCTTTTTTGCTGTATAGATACTGTGATGCTGTAATTAATGCCATTGACCAAGCAAGCCTAATTGCTTACAGCAAACTCCAATACATAATGGATTTCTACGTCTGTTTTCAATTTGCATTTATTTAGTTTTGACCCAGGGAGGTAACCATCTGAGTTTACATCAATAGGTTGATTATATAACAACATGTTTCATTGACTTTCACAATGCACCTCACCAGAGCGATATATCAAGATTTGTAACTGAACTATCATAACGGAAGACTATGCCGAGATACGCTACGGTAATTTTAGATTTCCTTGGTGTAGTTGGTATGCATATATGGTAATCACCCACCTAATAACTCATAAGGTTACAATAGTTTCTGTGATGATGAGAAAACAAGGTGGTCTTTTAAAAAGCAATATTAGAAGCTTCTAAAAGGTGCATCTGTGTGCCTCATATTATTTACAATCCATGGCCTAAGGTCTCTGTCATAATTTAGTGTTAGTAGATTAGGGTAGCCAACCACTCGCTGTATAGCAAGTGTGTTAGGAGAAAGTTGCAAATATTTTCATTAGATTGATTCACCAGTTGTCCTTTATTATCCTTGTTGGAATTTTGTTCATTGTCAACACAAATCCATAAACATGTTCATTGAGAACAATTGTCCTTAAATATGAACTTACACAAAATTTTAGTATGTTTCATCTGAAGTTATCATAATTTTTAAATATGAATATAAATGTTATATGTTATAAATATTTTTAAATTTTTAAATATGAACTTACACAATATTCTAGTAGATTGCATCATAAAGTAACAGCATTTTGCTAGTTTTATATTCACAATCGCAAATAGTGATGTTATTTTGCATGTATTTTTCTTTTGAGGATTTTAATCGCAATTTAGTTTTGTCTATGTTAATTTTGAAACACCCTGGTAGTCATATGAGTTCAAAGTTGAGAAACAATCTCAATTGATAGAGAATTACCGATACTTTCTGATAGAATATAATAAGATTTTGTGAAAGTTCATCTTGAAAGCATGTTAAGGTAGGTTTTTGAGTTTTTAATCAGACAGGCATTAGCACATTTTTACCATATATGGTCAATTGATATTGGCATAACTTTTTCACTTTCAATAAAATGGATGGGTCTGTTTTTATAATGCTTTTTCACACGAGAAATTGTTATCATCACGAAACATCATTCTTATTATGCAAAGAGTGATAAAGTGGTGTACGTTATTTTTCCAATGACGGAAAATACCACTCGGAGAAACATGGTTTTTATGAACATTTCTATGGATAAAAGATGGTTGTGTTGAAGTACTAAACTGACTGTCGATGATTTGATCCTTTTGCTGCACAACTGTTTTGAAGTGCTTCTTTTTGTTCAGTTTTGGAGTGAAGTGCCACTGATCATCAGTGTGACTCGCTTCATAATTACAATAATGAAGTTATTAGATGTATGACTTAACATGATCACTTTTTTCACAATTCTAGAAGATTCTATAGTGCGGTATTTTGAGTCATTTTCACATTTAATTGTTACTTTATTGATAGCACCATAAGCCAAAGATACAGTTAATCATACAAAAGCTACAGACTCAGTCATTCAGAGCATTTCAGAGTTCCTCATAATCATAGGGCGGACCAACCACCCAACCAACCTGACCTCAATCAAAGAGTCACGGCTAAGGATCGCTGACCTTGCTGGTAGGCACATATCAGACTGTCTCACTTATTTTAATTAACTGCATAATTAATTAGCGAGGGTTTTTTATGCCTGTTTGGGAGTTGTATGCACTTGTTGCCATTAGCCAACTATATGACACGTTGTATTTTCACTCAAGGCATGCATATTGTAAGAAACTGTTAGATTATGTTGGATTATGTGATATTGAGGAAAAGCAATTCTTTAGTTATTTTCCTTGTGTTGATACAATTGAAATGTTCACCATTACAGATCTGAAAGAAAATACTTAATAATCAGGTTTGTTCATAGTACTGCAGCTTCATGATAATGGAGGGCTTCTAGCACACAATATTTTATAACTTTAATAAATAGATGCAGCATAACTCTAGTCCGAGCTAAAATTAAAATGTCATTTTTGGCTAGCCCTTACATAATTAGACACTAAGGCTATCCCTATTATGTGTTTTAAAGGGTCTGACGATATAGCTTCTGCAATTTGAAATTCTGTAAATTCTTTTATTTGATTTTTATAACATTTAGCCGTGTGTCGTTAAATAATAATAGATATTTTCAGGTATAACTTCCGCTCTAACTAAACAAGTTGCCATAGCAATGAAATTATCACATCAGTCTCATTTTACTAAATAATGTGTAAATAAAAACTTGGTCTGTCATTAGAGACCATTTGCTAATATTGGACAATGTTTGGTGAGAGTGCCTTCAAATATCCTATGTATTGGGTGCTTTTTGGGTTTCTCTATACATCAGAAGTATTTATATACCATCTGGTTTCCAATTGTGAATGTCTCACAATTAAAAATAATTTGTGAAAGATTTTGCATTTACGAAAGTGCAAAAATGCTGCAATTTTTACTATATTAAAATCCGTCTTTTTCTGTCTGTATGTTCGAAGTTAGAGTCAGAGGTCAAAGTAGATGATTGCTTCTCACGGGACTCGATCTCATGACATTCAGTTTGTTATATCGACACTAAAACCTGCGCTAATCGAGAACTTCTTTAGCAGTTCAGATTAATTGTGCAGATACATATGCTCTGCGTTTTATGACAGAAAAAGTAAGTGGAGATAATATCGATGAAGTTTGAAATATGTGACCTCTCATGTGAAAATCAACCAAAATGAGGGATTTTCAGATTTTTAGTTAGTAACACAGCCAGATGCAGAATTTTGTGGAGAATTTAAAGCATTTTGAATTTTTGAGTTAGCTTAAGTAGTTCATGAGATATTGCAAATTTTTGGAAGGCACGTCAGCCAAAACTCCCAAAATCTGAAATGGAGAAAATCGCGAATAAAGACGCGACGCACAGAAATAGGTTGTTTACGTTAGGTTCACCTTGGATACGGCCATTTGTATTTCACTGACTGAGGTGAAACTTGGTCTATAGGGTAAGTAAGCATGCTGAAACAGCTGGTGTACATCATTTTAAGGCCAGGACAACAGAAGACTGGTAAACCCTGCTCTCAAATTGAAAAAAAATTGTCATTTTTACGCATCCGTACTTTACACTAACCGCACATTAGGAATAAGATGAGAAGCTCCTAGGTATATCACCACTAACTGATAGGCTTCAGGATTTAACATCACATCTGAAATCCATACTGAGGTTTATTTTGCCAAAACACTGAGTATAAAAAACACAAGGGGTATCAGACCCAAAACCACGATTACATTCCTACTCACATCTGACTCAGAAAAAGGCTAAAATTCATGCTATGGTCACGTTCTATGTCTTTTACCACGAGGCTTCAGGCAAACTAAACCCTCAGTGCCAAAACGGCAACATTCTCGAATGTTAGTATGCAAGTATTCTTGGCGGTCGTAGTCTAAACCTTCAGGTTTTATCACATTCAGCAGTCCATTGATACCTTCGAGTCTTACTTCATAGCAGGGAAGTCTAGATACGTCTGAGCTTTTACTTTTCCTAAACAAAACAAAAACATGGCTGTGCATCAAAGTGACCCTGGTAGCATGGTTAGCAAACAGTACACACAACAATCTATTAGAATAACCTGTCATCGTACCGGGGTAAGCTTGGCTGATAGAAAACTTGTGAAAGCTCTTAATTCCTTTAATTTAGAATTAAATCCTTAAATTCCTTTAAATTAAAATTAAACTCCTTTAATTTAGAGTTTCCTTTAATTCATAATTAATTTAAAAAAAAATCTAAAGAATGAGCTAATGAGGTGATTGGCAACGGATTCTGACTCTGAGACACTTTTACGAGTAATAGACTTAGTGGCCTAGTGATCGTGTGACGAAGGGATTGGTTGCTCATGCCATAGGATTAATGCCAGCAGGCAAAAAAGTAAACACACAAGCATTGACCCATTGAATAAGTCATGTGGCAACTGGCAATCAATTATGAGTGAAAACATACCTAACTCAGGCCAGTGAGTACGACTGATCACTGAGTCATGTATTGCATGATGTAATTTTATGTGACTCAGGGAGGCATACACTGGGCCAGCAACTAGTAGGCTACTACACCTATACTATTACTACCAAAAATGAACAGGGTTGATCAGAAAAAATTCAATAAGACCCACCATGATATTTAAAGTTGCATCTAGGCTTTTTTCTGATCTTATCCTTATGCTCGAAAGGTTTTGTGGTGTTTCCATCATCCACACAAGTAGAAATTCGGCCCATAATAATCAAATCTAACTCTGTCTTTGAAATTCCTTTATTATAAGTCAGCTGACTGAAAATCAGATTTAAATCAGAAAATCAGATAAAAATAACTCGTATTAAACACAACAGTTCATTTTACACCCTCCTAAGAATAAGAGCTTATATATGAGTTGTATGTTTGTATCACAATATATGTAAAGGCTTTGTATAAGTATGAGAACTGAGCATTAACAAAGTAACTAGCCAATTATATCCCTGCTTGCAGAAGCTGGGCCAATCACTATTGAGATTTGCCTGAGCAGTCGCCAATCAATAGACGAGGTGATTAAAGCTCTTATATGGTTGTTGGTGATCATTGTGGAGATAAGCTGGGTTTTATACCGCCTTCTGAAACCAGCCACAAGGTGAGCAGATGTTTACCAATTGGTACATTTTTTTATTTCATCCAACGTTTCACCCATTAGTTCCATACTAGAATGAGTGTAGATCTTTTATGTGGATGCACAACTAGGCTGCAGGTTCATACTTTACACATTATGACAGGAAAAACTGAACCATGACCACTGCTATCCTCGTGATGCTCATTGAGAGATTTCCCTGGGTCAGAGTATGAGAGAGATTTATGTATTTTAGTTATTTAGTTCAATTTAATTTGAAAGTGAATATTGTTATTCACGAAATAATGTCCACAAAAGCATAACTGAGAACTAATGAGGCAACAAATACTATGAATCACTACACAATGAATAAAAGTCTCCTCAGAAAGTTCAAAGGAATAGATTTAGCACAGGGATACTGACAGCCAATAGCTAGCAGTTATCCTCTCCATATTGACTTTTGGGGTTAGTAAACAACACAATAACTACTATACAGATTAGGTGATGACCAGTGCATGGATACAGTGAAAACTGTTTAAACTGCATGGAACACCATTGATATACATATTAGCCTGCAAGTCATAAACACTAACCAGGATCTCAAGCTAGGTTTCTTAACCTAAAATCATAAATTAATATTTACTAGTACCAGTAAATGTAATAATAAAATACATATATCTGACGAAAAGGTAAGTAAATAAAACTTTCTTTATAAAAATGCACTCGTGAATAAAAGAATAAACTTTTAATTCAAATTACTAATATATTTCATATTTAATAATTTTTATTTTGTATTTTATCCAAACTTCTAATTCTAAAAGTCCAGTGTCCAGTATCAATAAATCATCATTTTTCAAACGTCATTTCCACATACCTTTTCTGACATAAAATGCAAAGTGTACAAAATCTGCACAAATAATCTGAACTGCTAAAGAAGTTCTCGATTAGCGCGGGTGTTAGTGCCGATATAACAAACTGAATGTCGTGAGATCGAGTCCCATGAAAAGCAATCATTTACCCTGACCTCTAACCCAGACATACAGACCGACACAGATTTCCCTATAGTAAAAACTGCAGCATTTTTTGCCGCCACATTATTGTAAAATCTTTCACAAATTCTTTTTAATTGTGAGACATTCACAATTGGAACCCATATAGCATACACATACTTCCGATGTATTGAGAAACCCAAAAGCACTCAAAGCATAGAATATAATAAGGTACATATTTCCATGTTATCACATAACTCAACATAATCCAACAAAATGTCAATATGCATGCCAAGAGAGCAACCACAACTTGGCAGATAGTTGAGGCTAGCAACTCTGCAGGCAACTAAGTGCAGGCAACTCTCAAACTGGCACAGATAGACTTGTTAGTAAATTATGGAGTTGATTAAAATAACAGAACGAGTCTTATATGTACCTATCAGCTAGCTCAGCAATCCTTAGCAGTGACCCTTTGAGTGATGTCAGGTTGGCGAGGTGGTCGGCCTGCCCTATGACTGTGAGAAACTCTGAAATGCTTTGTTTGAATGACTGGAGTTGGTAGCTTTTGTATGATTAACTGTATCTTTGGCTTAAAGTGCTATGAATAAAGTAACCATTAAATGTGGAAATGACTCAGGAATACTGCACTATAGAATCTTCTAGAATAATTGTGATTATGTGAGGTCAAAGTGGGCTATTGAAATCTACCAATTACAAAATGCGATCTCATACTGATGTTGAACTGCTGAACGACAGCAATTGTAGCACTTCACAATCGTTTTGCAGCATGCTACTCAAATCTACGACACTCAGTTTAGAAGTGCAATATTCTACCACTCGGCCATCTTTAGTATAATAAAAATGATAGTCCGTGACGATATCAAATACTTGATGTTCCATGATGGTAACGAATTTTCATGCAAAGAGTGTTACATTCCGGTAACACATTAAAGATGAACACTTATGAAACCTACTAAAGTATTGTGTAAGTTCATATTAAAGGACAATTGTTCTCAATGAACATGTTTATGTATTTGTGTTGACAATGAAAAAAATTCCGAACAACATCAAACTTAATCCTAGTATTTAAAAAGAGAACTATAGTTTGTTTGCCCTAATAGCTTATCAAGACAGAGTATAAAGTTTAAGTCAAGCATTACAACTCAGTTTTATATTAAATTAAGAATGTTTTTGGGTTCTAAAGTAGTACCACCTTGTGTATAAGTCAAATATATTATAGATCTTCATGCAAACTCATAAACTTGGGGTTATTCTCTACACACCACATACAATGATTAGCAATCAACGAGGTAATTAAACCACTCTATTAGTTGAAGGATAGTTAGTGAGTTAACGACAGACAATATTAGCAGCATTCACCAAACACACTTGCTATACAACAGGTGGCTGGCTACTTTAATCTATTTATAATAGATTATGACAACGACCTCAGGTCATGGTTTGTAAATAATATGATGAGGCACACAAATGCCCGCTGAGAAGCTTTTACCACTGCTTTTAACATACCATCATGTTTCATCTTCATCATCACAGAAACTATCTTAAGTCTTATACAATTATCAAGTGGGTTATTACCATAAAAGCATATCGACTATGCCAAGCAAATCCAAAAGCACCCTAGCTTATCTCGGCATGGGCCTTCTGGTATGATTGTTCAGTTACAAATCAGGATATATCCCTCTTATGAGGTGCATTGAAAATGACAATAAACAATTTGCAATGTAATCAACCTGGTGATATTAACGCACTTGGTTACCTACCCTGGGTCAAAACTAAATCAAAGCGAATCAAAAACAGACGTAGAAATACATTATGTTTATCAGTTCGCTGTGGGCAATTAGGGCTGCGTAATCCATGATATAGATTACAGCAGTGATATATCTTTACAGCAAGTAATGAACATTGAACGAATATTATTCAGCATCCGATGTCAGGCCTACTGAACCTCTTGTAATCAACAATCACGCTTGCACAATTCGACTCTTGAATAGTGTTTTTTTAAGCCTTGCATATTTCTTAAATAGATTATAAAAATTTATGAGTCATTTAAATCAGAATACCCTAAAACAACTCACTGCTTGAAATGCAATCTAGCCTACTATTACTGAATGAGTGCAGCCGTTGGCCTATAACTTGAAGTATTAATGTAATTAGTCTACAAACCTGTTTAGTACAACACTCTCTATTTAGTTAAAATTTAACAGTTAACAAAGTTTGTTCATGTAGATAACCAATTTATCATAGCAATATTCACTTGTAAGTAACAAATGTGAAAGCGGGTTACCGGTGCAAGAGCTGATTTAAATAAGACGGAAATATGAAGTGACAAAACAAAACTGTGCTCGGTCAATCGTAACCCACAATCTAACAGGTCACTTTATTTTATGAGTTCATGGGAACACCCCGTGAAATCATCAAAAGTTAATATTTAATATGATTAAACTAGAACTATGTCATAGTATAGCGTAACGCTCTCAGCATAATTTTACATTATTAAATATGTAATTGCACCATTGAAGTCATTCAAAATAAATTAGGACTAATATAAGGCTAAACCATCCGCTACAATTTGATGTAATTTGTGTCTTGGTAGATCAGCCCTGTTTAGAGATATTAGCGTTTGAATGAGGTCATACTTCATAACGTAAAGACTCGCTGATTGTTCGTTTTTTACAGACCTGGTAAATAAATTATATTAATTCTATCAGGCGTAATCAGTAGCTTATGTCTTGGTCAAGCGCACAAGTTTCAGCTTTATAAGCTTTAGCGGGGCTTCATGCAAAACGTATGAGAAAATGCGATGTGTTATATCGTGGGTTACGACTGACCGAGCAAAGTTGCGTCTTGTCACTGCCTATTTCCGGCTTATTTAAATAACCCCGGGCACCAGTTTGCTCGCTTTTACATTTGTTACTCACAAGGAAAAGTTGCAATGATAATATTAGTTGCCTACTTAAACGAACATTATTAATTGGAAAGTTTTACCTAATTAGAGAATGCTGGATCAAGCAGGTGTGTAGACTAATTACATCAATACTTTGAGTTATAGGCCAACGGCTGCACTCATTCACTAAGAGTAGATTGTATTTCAAGCAGTGAATTGTTATAGGGTGTTCTGATTTAAATAGCCAATAAAATTTTATTCAATTTATTTGAATATGCATGGCTTAAAGAACACTGTTCAAGAGTGCGAAATCTTGTGCACATGTGACTGTTGATTGCAAGAAGTTCAGCTGTAGGCCTGATACCAATAATATTAATTGTTTATCAATCAGTTAATATTTGTTAAATGTTTCCTTTTTGCTGTATAGATACTGTGATGCTGGAATTAATGCCATTGACCAAGCAAGCTTAATTGCTTACAGCAAACTCCAATACATAATGGATTTCTATGTCTGTTTTCAATTTGCATTTATTTAGTTTTAACCCAGGGAGGTAACCATCTGAGTTTATATCAATAGGTTGATTATATAACAACATGTTTCATTGACTTTTACAATGCACCTCACCAGAGCAATATATCAAGATTTGTAACTGAACTATCATAACGGAAGACTATGCCGAGATACGCTACAGTAATTTTAGATTTCCTTGGAGTAGTTGGTATGCATATATGGTAATCACCCACCTAATAACTCATAAGGTTACAATAGTTTCTGTGATGATGAGAAAACAAGGTGGTATTTTAAAAAGCAATAGTAGAAGCTTCTAAACGGTGCATCTGTGTGCCTCATATTATTTACAATCCATGGCCTAAGTTCTTTGTCATACTTTAGTGTTAGTAGATTAGGGTAGCCAACCACCCGCTGTATAGGAAGTGTGTTAGGAGAAAGCTGTTAGGATAAAAAATCCATAAACATGTTCATTGAGAACAATTGTCCTTTAATATGAACTTACACAGCATTTTAGTAGATTTCATCTGAAGTTAACAGAATTTTTAAATACGAATATAAATGTTATATATTATAAATATTTTTAAATCTTAAAATATGAACTTACACAATATTTTATTAGATTTCATCATAAAGTAACAGCATTTTGCTAGTTTTATATTCACAATCGCAAATAGTGATGTCATTTTGCATGTATTTTTCTTTTGAGGATTTTAATCGCAATCTAGTTTTGTCTATATTAATTTTGAAACACCTGGTAGTCAGATGACTTCAAAGTTGAGAAACAATCTCAATTGATAGAGAATAACCAATACTTTATGGTAGAATATAATAAGATTTTGTGAAAATTCATCTTGAAAGCATGTGAAGGTGGGTTTTTGAGTTTTTAATCAGACAGAGAGCACATTTTACCATATATGGTCAATTGATGTTGGCATAGCTTTTTCACTTTCAATAAACTGGGTGAGTCTGTTTTTATAACGCTTTTTCACACGAGAAATTGTTATCATCGCGGAACATCATTCTTATTATACTAGAGCGGTAAAGTGTTGTACGTCATTTTTCCAATGACCGTAAATACCACTCAGAGAAACATAGTTTTTATGAAAATTTATATGGATAAAAGATGGTTGTGTTGAAGTACTAAACTGACTTTTGATGATTTGATCCTCTTGCTGCACAACAGTTTTGAAGTGCTTCATTTTGTTCAGTTTTGGAGTGAAGTGCCACTGATCATCAGTGTGACTCGTTTTATGCTTACAATTATAGAGTTATTAAAATTTTGACTTCACAAAATCACAATTATTCCAGAAGTTTCTATAGTACGGCATTTTGGGTCATTTTCACATTTAATTGTTACTTTATTCATAGCACCATAAGCCAAAGATACAGTTCATCATACAAAGGATACAGACTCGAGTCATTCAAAGCATTTCAGAGTTCCTCATAATCATAGGGCGGACCAACCACCTAGCCAACCTGACCTCACTCAACGAGTCACGGCTAAGGATCGCTGACCTTGCTGGTAGGCACATATCAGACTGTCTCTGTTATTTTAATTAATCGCATAATTAAATATAGCTAGTGCTTTTGTGCCTGTTTGGGAGTTGTCTGCACTTGTTGCCATTAGCCAACCATATGAAACGGTGTATTTGCTCTCAAGGCATGCATATTGTAAGAAACTGTTGGATTATGTTGGATTATGTGATATTGAGAAAAAACAATTGTTTAGTTCATATCTTTGTGTTGATACAATTGAAATGTTCACCATTACATATCTGAAAGAAATTACTTGAAGAATAGAGAAGCATAATATTATTATGCTTCTTTAGTTATCTTGAGGTATTGACTAATGTTTTAAAAAAGAATCAATGAGATTGGCTCACTAGAAGCTGAGATATAGACAGCCAAACACAGGTCTACCTAATAACGAATCAGAGGAAAACCCTTCGAAAATCTCAAGAATTGTGACGTATAAAATCAAACCTATTGGTCATGTGCCGGAGTTGCACACCCTTACCGCCGTTGTATAATGATTGTTTTAGGCTACGAGACGTGAAACACTTCTCGCGATAGTTAAGAATTTAGAGACTAGCTCTGGTTTCTCAGGAAAATCAAGAAAACATTGTGTGGTAAAGGCATTTGCCCACAACCCCTCACCATGATTTTTCAAAACAGAAGAGCAGATTTTGACTATTGCGCTTCAAATTTTAACTCGATCTCCACGGATATGCCCCGAAAATCATCTGTTCAACGAACGGCGCGTGTATAGTCTTTATATGACATTTGTGATTGGCAGTTTGTTTAGAATAAGAAATGGGAATGTGAATTTTTGTTCATCATCATTTTTCTACTGCGTACCTATTGCAGCATTCAGTTGATTTTCATGATTTTTGTATTATCATCACTATTAAAAGACTGTAAGTTCGCTACAGCCATAATTTTAAAAAGAATAACTCGACCGTGCTGCTCTTGCTGTTAAAAAAGAAAACGATAACTTTTGATTTGATTTTTATATTTATTTATTATCTTATCTATGATTATTTTTTATGATTAATATAATACAAAATGCATATTATACAAAATAATAATATAACTGCGTATAAAATAAATGATGTAACTGGTATAATTTGTAGAAAATTCCAAATGATGACCGAGATCGATGATTGATTTAATTGATTCCATTTATTAGCTATAGTTAAAAAAATCTGAACAGCGCTAAAAAATGAGTCTGAATAAAGAAGCTAAGTGGGAGAACAACAAAACTGTGCTGAACTAGCAAGATAGCGAAATGTTGCGACATAATAGATGCCTGTAATTATTTTATGCTAAAACTTATCTACACGTCAGAGGGGCTGATTCGGAATCCTCAGGGCAATGATTGTTAGGCCCAGTTTGATTGTTCTATACTTCCAGGGATTAAACCAATTAAAACGCCGTGATAGTTATAGGAGTGCGCATTAGTTGGCTTAATTGACCAATGGCACACAAGTCGATTTCATACGTCATATATTGATGATTACCAAAACACTTGTTTTTTGGTAGGCCTGTGTTTGGCTGGCTATATCTCAGTTTCTGGTTGGTCAATCTCCTTGATTTTTTTTAGAACATCAGTCAACACCTCAAGATAAATAATAAAGCATAATAATATTATGCTTTCTCTATTCTTTAATAATCAGGCTTGTTCATTGTACTGCAACTTCATGATAATGGAGGGCTTGTAGCACACGATATTTTATATTTTTAGTAAATAGATGCAGCATAACTCTAGTTCGAGCTAAAATTAAAATGTCATTTTTGGCTAACCCTTACATAATTAGACACTAAGGCTATCCTTATTATGTGTTTTAAAGGATCTGACGATATAGCTTCTGCAATTTGAAATTGTAAATTCTCGTATTTGATTTTTATAACATTTTTGCGTGTGTCATTGAATAATAATGGATATTTTTAGGTATAACTTCTGCTCTAACTAAACAAGTTGCCATAGCAATGAAATTATCACATCAGTCTTATTTCACTAAATAGTGTGTAAATAAAAACTTGGTCTGTCATTCGAGATCATTTGCTAATAATGGACAATGTTTAGTGAGAGTGCCTTCATATATCCTATGTATTGGGTGCTTTTGGGTTTCTCTATATATCGGAAGTATTTGTATACCATCTGGTTTCCAGTTGTGAATGTCTCACAATTAAAAAGAATTTCTGAAAGATTTTGCAATTACGGAGGTTCAAAAATGCTGCAAATTTTACTATAGTTAAATCTGTGTCTGTCTTTATGTCTGAAGTCAGGGTCAGAGGTCAGAGTAAATAATTGCTTTGCACGGGACTCGATCTCGTGACATTCAGTTTGTTATATCGACACTAAAACCGGCACTAATCTACCTCTTCAGTGTTTCAGATTAATTGTGCACACACATGTACGTATTCTCTGTGTTTTATGACAGAAAAAGTAAGTGGAGATAATATTGATGAAGTTTGAAATATGATGATTTATATTTCAACCTGATGATCTCCCATGACACACTGAACTTCTCTAGAGTTACAGGTTTGGATGAAACCGGAAATAAAAAATATCAAATATGAAATATATTAGTAATTTGAACTTAAGTCTGAATTTGTGATTGAATGAAAGCATTTTTATGAAGGAAATTTTATTTACTTGCTTTTCGTCAGATATAAATTATTTTATTATTACATTTACGGGTGCTAGTAAATATTAATTTGAGGCGTTAAATTAAGAAACCTAATCTCAGATCTTGGTCACTATTTATGACTGGTCGGCTACTATGTATATCAAGTGTGTTAGATGAGGGTTAAACAGTTTTCACTGTATCCATGTCAGTACTGGTCATTGCCTAATCTGTATAGTAATTATCATGTTGTTTACTAAACCCTCGAGTCGATGTGGAGAGGACAACTCCTAGTTGATGGTTACCCATAGTCATGTGCTAAAATTATACCTTTGGACATTTCTGAAAACATTTTTAATCGCTGTGTTGTGATTCATGGTAGTTGTTTCCTCACAATTTCATGATTCTGCTTCTGTGGACTCAGTATTTCGTGAATAAAAATATTTATTTCAAAATTAAATTGATTATTTGAATGAATTAAAAAAATAAAATACATGAATTTATCTCATACTCTGGCCTAGTGGAATTGCTCAATGAGCATCACTGGGATAGCAGTAGTCATGGTTTAGTAGTTCCTGTTACATTTAGTAAAGCATAAACCTCCATATTGCTTGTGCATATATTTCTTCATGTCTTTTAAATGTCCTTGACCTTCAGAGGCACACAATGAACTTGAGTAAAAAAATAAATTCATTTACAAATAATAAAAAAGTAATTATATTAGACTGAAAAATCAGACAATAACATCTGTAGTAAGGGAGTATGGGCTGAATGATTCTACGCATATACAGTATTAATAACATTATAATTTTGCTTTTTATCTTATAAAACCAGGTTGATAAGTATTAAGACTGTTAAATCATTAAAAAAGCGTTCAAAAATACATATGGATGTGAGATTACTTTACAGACATTCACCTATCATGATGGTAAAGGTCCTCATTAACTGTGATGAATGAGGGAACCCTGTATTCAATATAAAAAATGATAGATGTCTTTTTAGTAGTACTTGTACTGTGTTGGGCAGCCATTGTACATCCTATTTAGGTTTTTGTTGATACTAGTTTGTATTAAACACAGCAGTTAATTTTACAACCTCTTAAGAATAAGAGCTTATATATCAGTAATATGTTTCTATCATAATATCTGTAAATGCTTTGTATAAATATGAGAACTGAACGTTAACAAAGTAACTAGCCAATTATATCCTTGCTTGCAGAAGTTAGGCCAATCACTATTGAGATCTGCCTGAGCAGTCGCCAATTAATAGATGAGGTGATTGAAGCTCTTATATGGTTGTTGGTGATCATTGCGGAAATATGCTGGGTTTTGTACAGCCTTCTGAAACCAGCCACAAGGTGAGCAGATGTTTACCAATTGTCACATTTTTTTATTTCATCCAACGTTTCACCCATTACTTCAATACTAGAATGATTTTAGATATTTTACTATATTATATTGCGGCGCTCTATGTTTATGCTAGTCTGCGCCTTCTTGACTTCAGTGGATATATTTTGCAGTAATTGTCAAGGTTAAATTCTTCCGAGAATAAAGCAAGATTGCGTTTTGTCTCCCACTTCAATGAATCACTCATGTTTATTTGTCCAGGTGTTAGACTATAGCTCACAGGGAAACTGACCCAGTATTTGATATGCAGGATGGCTGGCAACTTTCTAAAAGCCTGATATTATAGCTTAGGGAGGTTGAAATGCTTCCGAAGGTTTGCCGAATATTAGAATTTTTTGTTTCAGAAAATGGTATCCACTTGCTGATGTGATAAGTTTTAAGACCTTCAGGGTTACGATATGTTTAACTAAAACGAACTTTTCACATAAAAGTCTCACAATATGGCATATGATGACCTACGCTTAGGCCTGTGCTCATTGTTGTTGCTCGATATGCCATTTTATTTTTATCTCATAGTATCTCATACCATCTCATACCACTACATTTCATACCACTACATTTCATACCGCTAGATCTCAAACCAAGCCTTCTCTTACCATGCCATCCCATACCACGCCATTTTACACCAGACCATTTCATACCATGCCATCTCATATCATGCCATATCATACTGTGTCATCACTTACCGTGCTATCTCATACCATTCCATCACTTACTGTGTCATCTCATACCATGCCATTTGATACTACTACATCTCATACCACTCTAAATTATGCTATGCCATCTCATACTACTCCATTTCATACCGTGCCATCTCATACCACTATATCTCATCCCACTCCATCTCATACCACTCCATTTTTCACCATGCCATCTCGTACCATGTATTCACTTACCATGCTATCTCTTATCATGCCATCTCTTACCATGCCATCTCTTACCGTGCCATCTCATACTATGCCATCTCGTACCATTCTATATCTTACCATGCCATATCATACCACTACATGTCATACCACTACATATCATATAATGATATATCATACCATTACATATCGTACCATTACATATCATACCATTACATCTCATGCCATTACATCTCACACCATTACATCTCATACCATTACATCTCGTACCATTACATCTCGTACCATTACATCTCGTACCATTACATCTCGTACCATTACATCTTGTACCATTACATCTCGTACCATTACATCTCGTACCATTACATCTCATACCATTACATCTGGTGCCATTACATCTCATACCATTACATCTCATACCATTACATCTCATACCATTACATCTCATACCATTACATCTCATACCATTACATCTCATACCATTAAATCTCATACCATTACATCTCATACCACTACATCTCATACCATTACATCTCATACCATTACATCTCATACCATTACATCTCATACCGTTACATCTCATACCGTTACATCTCATACCGTTACATCTCATACCGTTACATCTCGTACCGTTACATCTCGTACCATTACATCTCGTACCATTACATCTCGTACCGTTACATCTCGTACCGTTACATCTCGTACCGTTACATCTCGTACCGTTACATCTCGTACCGTTACATCTCGTATTGTTACATCTCGTACCGTTACATCTCGTACCGTTACATCTCGTACCGTTACATCTCGTACCGTTACATCTCGTACCGTTACATCTCGTACCATTACATCTCACACCATTACATCTGGTGCCATTACATCTCATACCATTACATGTCATACCACTACATCTCATACCACTACATCTCATACCATTACATCTCATACCATTACATCTCATACCATTACATCTTGAACCATTACATTTCGTACCATTACATCTCGTACCATTACATCTCGTACCGTTACATCTCATACCATTACATCTCATACCGTTACATCTCGTACCATTACATCTCGTACCATTACATCTCGTACCATTACATCTCGTACCATTACATCTCGTACCATTACATCGCGTACCATTACATCTCGTACCATTACATCTCGTACCATTACATCTCGTACCATTACATCTCGTACCATTACATCTCATACCATTACATCTCACACCATTACATCTGGTGCCATTACATCTCATACCATTACATCTCACACCATTACATCTGGTGCCATTACATCTCATACCATTACATGTCATACCACTACATCTCATACCACTACATCTCATACCATTACATCTCATACCATTACATCTCATACCATTACATCTCGTACCATTACATCGCGTACCATAACATCTCATATCATTACATCTCGTACCATTACATCTCGTACCATTACATCTCATACCATTACATTTCGTTCCATTACATCTCATACCACTCTATTTCATACCACTCTATTTCATACCACTCTATTTCATACCATTCTATTTCATACCTCTCTATTTTATACCATTCTATTTCATACCGCTCTATGTCATACCATTCTATTTCATACCACACTATGTCATACCATTCTATTTCATACCACTCTATTCATACCATTTTGTATCATGCCATCTCATACCACTCCATCTCACACCGTGTATGATTACATATAAAACAGCCAACTTTAAATGTTCATCTCCATGTATGTCTCTCTAGCTTCAAATTTAGTACAGTGCATGAGAGCTCAGGTTCTCTATCTCTATTCATCTTCAGAGGCAGGGATGTTAGCTTGTTTAATTAATCACTTGTCTAATATTGTTTATTAACTGTTTTAGCATCATAGAGTGTGTTTTTTCATGTCATGACGATAACAATGATGGTAACGATCTGGTTTCCTGTTTTGAAAAATACTTAGAAATAGAATTGTTGAGCCAAAAGATTTTTATTGGCTGCATGTGATTGCCAACAAAGCTGTTTCATGGAAGACAAAATTTGATTGGCCAAGCTAATGTGTAAGCTTTGCAATGAAAAGAAAAGTGAAACCCTATTGATAAGCCGGTACATCGGCTCATGGTCTGTAATTATATAATTGTGAAAACCGATACATCGGCTTACGGTAGCAAAAGAGTTAAGAAACTTGGTCTTAGATCAGTATTTGATCTTTGCAGGTTATTAGGGATCTGTATATCAAGTGTGATCAGTCAGGGTTAAACAGTTTTTACACTGTATCTATTGACTGGTCATCACCTAATCTGTAAAGCAGTTATCATGTTGTTTACTAACCACTAAAGGCAATATGGAGAAGATAACTTCTAGTTGTTGTCTATCCGTAGCCCTGTACTAAATTCAGGTTTGACTTTTGAGGACATTTTTAATCATTGTGTTGTGATTCATAGTAGCTGTTGCTCCAATACTTCTCTGTTCTGCTCCTTTCGGTACTCAGTACTTCATGAATAAAAAATATTTATTCCAAAATTAAATTGATTTAAAATAACTAAAATACATAAATCTCTCTCATACTCTGACCCAGTGAAATCTCTCAATGAGCATCACTATGATAACAGTTGTCATGGTTCAGTTTCTCCTGTTACCTTTCTTAAACTGTAAACTGACAAACTGCTTGTCCTTCATCATATCTTCTAAATGTCCTTGACTTTCATCGGTTTGACGGTTTTCCTTCATCATTTCTTTTGAAATAATGAATGGAAACCATTGCCATCATAGACACAACAGTTTTCGCGGCTAGTAGACCAACATGTTTGTCTAGACCGCCTTTTGCCAATGCATTTTACACACAAAGTATGTGTTTCACAGACGCACATAGGCATGGCTCAATATAAACATCGGTAATGTTTGAAATCTTAAACTGTGATAGACAACTTTAAAATAACCTTCATAACTAATATATTTACTAGAACTATTCAAGTGGTAAATATCCTGATGAGGTGAAGCGATGGTCCTTCAAATAAAAAATCTAGATATATACTTAATGTCAGGATTTGCAGTTCAGATTGATTAAAATCCTAATAATTCATATGTTGTCCAATTTTTCCACTAGTTTGAAATGAGTTTTGTTTTTGCAGGTTGAAAGCCTGAGTTGCTTGGCTGTTATATACCTTGGGCAGTTGTCAGCCCAACCACAAGAAACACAGCTCCTTCTGAAGTACACTGGCAATCACACTCTTTTAGACTTCTCAGACAGCCCATAAGTGAGTATAGAAATCAAATCTATGCACTAAGTGAAGTGTCAACTTGTTTGGTCATGTATCTGCTCTATCGTGCCACACACTAACCCTGTCATGTCCTTGTTTGGTCATGTTATTTTCCTGTTTGGGCATGTCCTGCACTTTGCACTTTTCATGCCTTGTACTAGCTCTGCCTTGTAAAGCCTGATTCCCATATACGCCGCAAACACCAGCGACCGCACCACATGCTATTAGTGGTTAAATGAGAACCTACGCACCGAGGACCGACGGTAGTTGCCAGCGGCAATGCCGTAGCCAAAACCTTCCCGAAATGCACTGTAGAGGTGAAGTTCAGCATTATTAAAACGGCATGGATAGCGACCATTTTTATGTCAATATTAGCGATGCATCTTCATGTGAACATTAGTCGCTGAGCCTAGCATCCCAAGCGTTTTGCTGCGCAATATTACCGGCGGAGTCTCGCATTCGATGCCAGGCTTAATGCAATCGGAACCAGGCATAATGTACTTGCCCTATCATTTTATTTTATTATTATGACATTTATTTTTTTGTTATTTCAATTATTACCAGTGGATCGTCTCTTAATTACCTATTTCTTAGATGTTTTATGAATTTCTTGCTGTTCGATGTTATTGTAATTATTTGTGTGTGCTATAGCTCTATAACTCTGCAGCTATAACTCTGGGAGTTAACTGTGGAGGAGGAATATCATAGTTATAAAAAGACTTCCTGAAAATGCTTATGGAAACCTTATTAAGTACCATCTGAAGTATATCTGGAGCTTATTAAAACATTCAGAACACACATTGACACATAACGAGCTAAAATTAAATTTTAGCATTTCATATTATCTCAAGTTTTCTTTACACTAAGTTTTAGCTGACGATTCACTATCCACCTGCGGAACCTGCCGGTTTGTGCCACCTGCTGAGCTTGTCATGTCACCACATCTGAGGGAAATGCATTCAGGTTACTATCTGCAAAGACCTGCTTCGCCTGCCAAAATTCCTAGACATTCACACCAGGCATTGCATATGCATCTTCCTCCACCACTCAGCCAATCAGGTTTGCTGTTACTGATAGTACTTGATGAAAGTTCCAAGCTATGAAGTTTAGCGCTAGTCAAGCTAGTAACGGGTGATTTATTGCTGCTAAAAACTCTAGGTTCAGTTACTTATTATGTACAAGATAAATTTTAAGTTAATTGCATAAAATATTATTATAAAGGTAAATATATGGCTATGAAGACATGTTTGTTACTAGTTCTCTGCTGTTTCACAAGAAGTTACTTTTATTAAAACGAGTTATTGTATTGTTAACCATTCATACATGCTGACCTCTTTGTGAACTTTATAACAATATTTACACATGATACTAGAAATATTTGTAGAGACACCTACTTGTAGTCAGGTAGTGCTGCCATTATCATCATATCAAGTTACTTTAGAGGGTTGTAACTGAAAGGAGTTTTCTTGTTGAGCACTTTCCTTAGATACTTTTGAATACTTAGATATTTTGTAATACTCGGTTAGCCAACATAATCTATATACAGTGAAACTCGGCTAACTCGACCTTCACGGGACAGAGAGAAAGTGTTCGAGTTATCAGAGCGTTCAAGTTATGGGAACACTGTCAAAAGGGCATGTATTATTGTATTTATCAGTACATATACAAACTATTTATAAATCAAAAGCTTTGATTGCTTGTTGCAAGTTAAGGGACCTCTCATGTTATGTTTTAACCATTTTTATCAGAAAGTAAATATTTTCATGTTATTACTTGAGATTCATTTGTTTGTTTTAGGTAATGTGACTGCCAGGACGTTTTCAGATTAAAATAGGCAAAACCTGATCGCAGTTGAAACTCTCAGAAAAAAAGGCATACATGTATTTTACTTTTGAGCTTTTTAACAAAAACCAGTTTTGCCAATTTTTCTTAAAGTTTATCTGAAGGTTAACTTGCTTATCCTTGCTTGCGGAGGGCTATCCCCAAGCGGATGTCTGGTAAAATTTGATTTTATGCAAACCTATAGAAAAGTCGCTAATGAAAACATTTTGCCGATAGTGGTAATAATGACGCTTAAGAACTATTGAAAGTTGTTGTTTATCTCTATGGCTTGGAATAAAGTGATATTCTAAAGCGATAACAACCGTCTCGGTAGCCTTTGGGCAAAAAACTGTTCCAGTTAACCATGTCGTGGTCGAGTTATCTAAAGCAATTTATCATTGCTTTGGAACGGACCAAACAAATCCGTTCGAGTTAACCATGTGTTCAAGCTATCCGAGGGCGAGTTATCCGAGTTTCACTGTATATGTAAATTTTAAACTCTGTCGTGTCTAGCTATAGCTATTGAAATCTGGGAATGACAGATCTGTTTGGTGCTAGATTTGATCTCAAAACCTCCCATTCACCCAGTGATAGCTTAACCAATTAAGGCTATGCAAGATGCAATGAATTCATTAGGTTATATGCGTTGTTGTATTGGTTAAAATAAGCCTAGCGCTCCGTGTTATGCAACATCACTAAAGCTTGATCTCAAGGCTCTTAGTAGTATGTTTAGCAATACGGATAGTAGCTTACTCAAGTTAGTCATTGGCAATGTGCCAGGCTAATGGCAGTGGTAGGCAACTGCGTTACCTGCCGCTATTTATAAGCTGTTTTAATACCCATGCCACGCCCAGGATTGGGCTAATTTTTCATAAGTTTTTGAAAAGATCTTGAAAATTTTCATAATTGCAGCACCTAATCTACCCTTTTAATTCAGCATTTACATGTAATGTACATTTGTAATAAAGTGGGTCATCTTAGTATCCAGATATACCAACATGGCAGATGTCTGTTAGAAGTCAGTGTATTCAATTCTGTCTCTGGCTACATATTTGTTCTGATGGTAATAAGTTCTCATCAGGTAAATAAATATACAGACTCAGTACTACTAACACACTTTCATTCTCAACATACAGAGGTTACCCACACCCTATAGGAGACTCTAAGGCTATTTTGACATTTATTTGAATTGCTGAACGGTTTGTACCAAAGGACATTTTGCTCACCTTTCAATACCGAATTGATAAAAGCTGGAGTTATCTGCTATTGCTAAGATAACTTCCATTTCTCATCTTTCACATGCAGTCTTTGGTTGTTGTAATGCTTTAGCAAGGTATTGACTTTTTTAACAACGCCATTAAAAGGCATTTGTTATTTGCTTTTAATAGAACGCCTCAACAGTGTTCTGGTTGACTTGAATGCCAGCAACTCTATGCTATGATTCTTCATTGGCTCACAGTCTACAGTCATCCCAACCTTTTTAACCTTTTGACTCCCGTTCCCGTAATCTTACGGGCTGAGAGCGCAGTCTCAGCGTACCAAACCCGTAATTGCCCGTCAGATCTGAGTCTTCGATACGTATTTTTTAAATTCATTTATTTATTTTAAAAACGGCACTAAAATTTTTAATTAATATTTTTAGGAGTTTTAAAAGATATCACACTACTATTTTGAGGCAGTAATGAGTCCATTATACGCATGTGCAAAAAGAACACATTGCTAAAAGTTGATCGTTCTTTTTGGAAAGCATGAACGGACGCGATATTTCAAGCGCTGCTAAAAAGATTCGTTTACAGGAAGATCTCGACTGGTATGAAAGTGAAGCAGAGGATTTCAGTGCAGAAGAATATGAAGAAGAAGATGAAAGTGAAAAAGAAATTCGACAGAGTGAATCGGAGTACGAAAGTGAGAGTGAAACGGCCGGCGTTGAAGGAGGGAGTCATGACGGATTTCAGAGAGGAGCTGATTTAAAACCAAAAGAATTACATTTTGCTGACAGCCTGGCAGGAGTATAAGTTTGAATTCTTAAACAGGTAAGTGTTTTTATTATTCAAAGCTTTTTAAACATCGGCCATGATAAATGTTTTATTTAACGAAACGAATAAATATGGCCTTCAAAAACATTGCGATGCTTCGGAGCCTGTTGATGATAAATATTTGGCGAGTTGCTTGTTTAGTTTTGCATATAGGTATTTTCAAAAAGCCTACTCTATTGCTTTACTGGTCCACATTCTTTTATTATCTACGCTGATTTTTAATCAGTTTATAAATTGAAAGAAAATTAGGAGCAAGTTTACACTTTATTGACAATTTTGAAGACCCTGCTGGCAATAAATTGTTCAAATTAAAAAATGTTTTTGCCATGACATGCGACTGGTTCTATCCTGTTTTTCTATCTGATAAATTTATATTTGTAGATGAAAGCTTGCTGGCATAGAAAGGCTGGCTCAACTTCAGACAGCATATTCCATCTAAAAGATCTAAATTTGAAATTATGTTATTTGCTTTCCATTGCTGTCTCTGGCTATGTGCACCAATTGTCTGTATACATTGTCGATGAGCAAGCTGATTGCACTGGCAGCGGAGGCAATTTTGGAATATCTTTGTGCGAGTCATGTTTTGATCCTTACCATGCTAGCTAAATTTATTTACAAATGGTATTTTATTTAGTTTCTGCAAATGCTTCACTGCTTTGTATTGCTAGCTTTTGTACATACATTTGCTAATCTATTGTATTAGTTGTGCATTGATGTGCTGTATTTGTTGCACACTGCCATCTTCAGAGCAGCAGTCTAATCAAATAGTTCAGTTCTCATATTGTTCTGCAATCTAGCAGTCCGTGATTTGCTGTTTCTGCTCATAAATGTTGCTTCCTGTCTTTTGCTGCTTCACCAAATGTGTGAATATAGGCTCACGACTCAATTCTTCTTGCACACATCCAGTTAATCTTTGCTGCAGCACACATGAATCTGTGCAATGACTTTATATGCAAATTTTTACATAAATCTAGTCTCAAGAAATGCATAAAAATTCAGAGCAAAAAATTGTAACTGCGCATATATAGATGTCTAGCTGCAAAGTTTTTGCAAGCTGTGTGGAGGAAAAAATCTCATTCTGCAGGAAAATGTCTCAGCTTCCAGATGCATATTCATTTGCAGTTTTGTGCCAATTTGCACGAAGGTTGGAGCAACCTTGTCGGATGACTGTCTTGCGCTGCTTATGGACATGGCGTCTCGAGCTTTTCCAATGGCGCTCCCGCTATACATCGGAGCTCATAACTCCGCTTTCAATGCTCTTGGACGACTAATTTTCTTTGCAAATTGTTGTGAACATATGAATCCATGCAAGAATTTTTATACAACATTGCCAATTGCTTTTAGTGAATATAAAATACAATCGAAAATGACGTACTAACATAAAAAAACTCGTAGCTTCAACGAATTGCAACTCTTGCAGGTAAGCAAATACAAGCTAACTACATTAAAAAAGTATCAGCTTGTAGAGAAATTTCTCAGCATTTCTATGTATGTTAATTTATGTATCTACCTCAATTTGAAGAAATTTGATGCAGTTTTTACGCAGTTTTGTCGAAGGCTCAAATCGCCATAGTAAATGCTCTGGTTCGCTGGGGAATTTCCAGCCATAAGCCCGCGGTCGCTAAAGGGTTAAATTCCTCTGCTTCCTCTCTTGTAAGTTTCAACTTCCTTTTTCCACCTCCTCACCAGACCTACTATGTTCATCATAGTACCTCCCTCATTTCCAGATAGAGAAGTGTGACTTTTACTCCTTCTCTTTGTTGTTCCTCTCTCTTGCCTTCTTCCAATATCAGCCTTTCTCTCTTTTGTCTTTGAATAACCATGGGTGATGTTCCTCTCTTTGCAGGTAACAGACTGATATAGAACTGACCATCTCCTCTAAGGAATGTTTATATAGTCGGAGTAGTACATTCTATTTAAAAAGGTAAGACAACTTTTCCTCTTGTGGTCTACTTTCTCTTCATTCAATCTCTACAATATGGATGGTAAATATACTACAATTGGAAATGTAAGCTATATTCATAGAAGATAGATATTTAACAAGAGATCTAATCAGATAGTAACTAGTTCATTCTTCAATTTAGACTATTAGTAATTAATATATAACAAATCTATTAAGTTACTACTGTTCCTAGCTCTGTGGATTCTCTTTGTAGGGTGACTGGTTGTCATGGTTATCTTTAGTTCCTTATACCAACATTCTATTCATAAGAAGATGGTGACTGCTCTAATCCAAGGTCATGACCCTAGCCATAACATATCTTGATTTATACTCTTATGTCAGGTACTTGAAATATTTGAGCTGGATGCTTCCACCAGCCAATTCTACCAAACAATTATCTACTCTTTGGTTTTTGCACGTCCCCCTCTTACTGTTTTGTTCAAAGTTTGTCTTCTAATTTTACTATTAAAAATTGCTACATCTTGTTGCGAGTTCTTATCTGAAATTTTTTCTCCTACTAACTGTTAAGGTTTATATAATATAAAATTACAAATAATTTTAGAACATAAACTTCATATATTGTGGTCATACATGTATTTCCTTAATCATCTGAAACGTATTCAAGTAAGCCCACACTGCATGACTAGATAGACACGAGGAAAGGTTATTTTTCAGAGAGCAGCCTTTTGCATATTTTTAGAAAAAGACCAACTTTTCTAAACTGTTGATTCAACTGACCTGACATTGTAATGAAAAAAATATTTTAAAGCAAATCATATATTCAAAATCTACTGATCCATGACCTGGTGATCATCTGACTCACTGACCCTTATGATTACCTGACCACTGACATGGCTAGCATGGCCAATAATTAAAAATAATGCACCTTTGGTAAGAGCCAATTGCGGTGCACTTAACATATTCATGAATACACTTGCCTTTTTCTTTTAAATTTGTGCTAATATCAATCAGTCTTTTACAGTAATAATCTGTATTGGCAACCATTTTTCTTCTCATAATAACAGTTACTGCTAGTTAATACTAGTAAATTTACTATGTTTCTTAGATGTCTTGATTAGATCTGATTTGAACCAGTTTTAAGGTGGAGAAATCATCAACTTCCTCTTTTTTCTTTTTAACTCTCTCATTAGGTTCTTATTTGTTTCTCTATTATCCCTTTTTATAATACTCATTCAATTGTTCATCATATTCATTACTTAATCTCTTCGTGTCACTAATCTCTATCTTCATGTCATCATCCACTCACCCTCTTAGCCTTTCTAAAAGCTAGTAAATGTCGTGGGCATCTACACGGCATATGCTAGGAATCATGGAGCTGTCAGCTAAAATTATTCTCTCTACTTGAATTACTGTAAACTCCGGTGATTAAACAAGGAGTGCTGACAGAAGTACATATTATCATTATGTCATAATGCTAGTTCCTACATCTTCCTCAAACCATGCAGTTTGGATTAACTTAGCTTAGTTATAAGTTATAGGTCTATTATAAAAATGCTGTTTGCTAGAGTGATTTTATTATTCAAATTTATCAAGTCAAATCATTATTTGGTAAATTTTTTCAAAAATGTTTATTTCTTTAAGGGGGCATTACACTTATTTAGCTATGTGTGGTTTTAGGTGAGTTTCGTTCCGTAATTTGAATTATTATACTTCAGAGGCAAACCGCTTACTGGAACAATGAAACAAAACTGGGCATTTTATATACACTCAGTTGATAACAAATAGGCTCTTGCTGTAACAGCAACATTTGTAGGTGGATTTCTCATGGCCTTCTGTAGCAGTCGGGCACTAGACCATCATAATACATGTAGTAAGGATAAAGTGCTGTCAATTTATGTATTACTTCAAGAATATTTGTAATATAATCTTTATCCATAGCAAAACACTCGGGCTCATATTCTTAGCTGTCATTAGTGTAAATGTACTGCTTCACATAGTCAACTATGACTAAACCACCTATTTTAATCTCCTAGAATTTACTTCTATTTCTTTAAAAGTTTGCGGCAAACATTGATTGACAGCAATTATCAACTATTGCTTAATATCCCAAACATTGACAAACTGTCTGTATTTTCAAGTTATGACAACTCCTTAGTGAAACTGAACATTAGAATATAAGTAGTTTAGATAATAGTAGGCCTATGATCATTATTATTCCTTATAGAGTACTGTTATTATTATTACTAGTATGATGGAAATACCGTGCACCCTGAGAGATCATCATATGTAATAGTTATTAGCATAATTATTCTTAGATATGGAGAGGTAGTCAAGTGGTGCTGATACTATCGCTTGACTAAGAATTTGAATCTTTAATATTGACTCCTGTATGATATAATCTTTATTCTTAACTCTCTTAGCATGGCTTCAGACAAACAGACACAACTCTTATTATAGTAATTACTGCTAACTAGTAACCTGACAGTCTGATGTGTCATGAGAGACTGTCATGTGGAATAGCTAGACATGAACATATAATTATTCTGTGATGTCAGTAGACAGTTGATTGATGCAGTTGTTAGAGTGTAGATCTATGTGGCTAAAAGTAGTGTGTTCGAATTATGTACAATGCATTTTTGTCTGTGTAATAGTTAGTCATGTGTATAATAAAAGCAATAATAGTGTAATAAAACATGAGTTTTGTTCTCAATGAGAATAGATATCGCTATATTATATGCTTATATTTCTATAGCCCAGTATGGAGATTTGGTGGAACAGCGGAATGCAACATCAATTGTAATGATAAGGCACGTGGTCTCTCTAACTACGGAGAAATTAATTAAAATTCACCTTCAGATATAGTAGGATAACTCTCGATGGGTCTCTATGAACACCATGGTAAGGGGTGAATAAATGTATATTATAAGTCCGTCTATATTTCTCTTTATACAACACTGCAAGGTCTGAGTAACTGTACTCACTAGGTACCTTAATACTTATCTGAAGGTAGCATCAGAAGCATCATTATTTTTGTACTTAAAATACATATTCTAGAACCTTTTAATTCCTTTCTTTGGTTAATATTAAAATTGTTAAACTAAAGCTTGTATATGTTAATGTAGAGGATACTGGAAGGTGTTTATTTATACTTTAAAATATTTTAAAACTCGAACATGTAACTTTGTTATATTAATATATAGGTAAATTTATATATTATTGTATTAGTATATTGGTATATTGATATATTGATATAAAGGTTTATTGATATATTGATATATATGTATATTGATATATAGGTATATTGATATATAGGTATATTGATATATTGATATATTGATATATAGGTAAAGTTCATGACCTAAATGAGTATCTAATGTTTAGTTTATTCCTCCTCTGGATGGATTGCTGAGTCCCTCCCAATGTTTAAGAAGTTGTCCCACCCTTGTACTGCCCTCTATTCTCTGCCTTTGTTCCAGTTCTCTCTATATTGTTATGTAGATAAAATTATCAGCTTGCTTAATGACTTCTATCTGATGTCTCATGATACAGGTGTTTATTCTGTTTCTATGGATAGCTTAATTCCTGGTGTATATAGCTGTCAAACTCTTTGTAGATCCTGTAGCATATCGTTACCAGAATATATACAGTGTAAATGTTAAGTATAAATATATCTGCTCGTAGCAGGATACCATTGTGCTTCAGTACATGTGGTTACATATCTACTCTGGTATTTCAATACACTACCAGTTAGACTAGTGACCCGGTGCAGTTCAAGCTGTACCCATCAACTATATCAAGTGTTTATAGTAATTATTAGTCTGTTAGTTGGCTGCTAGGCAATGACCACGATCGATTTTTGTCGATTTTAATCTTCAAATATATCTTGACAATGAGATCGCTTAAAACAACAAACAATATTTCAACAGCTGGGAAAAAAATCAATAGTTTCCATTGAAATCAACAAAAATTTGACGCAACAACATCTTTAAAGAATGAGTTCTGAGCCTATGGGACAACAAAAGATTTTAGCTAATCATTCACATGATTGAGGCAGCCTTTGACATTGTAAGCTAGTGACAGCCTTTGACACAACCTTTTAAACTGTTGAAATTTTCAGTCATTTATCTTTTTGAAACAATGAAATATGTACTTTTAGTGTTTTCAATAGTAAGCTACACATTTCATTTTTGAAGATTTATCCTCTCTTACACTGAGATAAATCATAGATTCATCTCATGATCATACGAAAGCTTGTAACCTTACCGCAGCATGTGACCTGATATGTTTGACAAGCACATTATTTAAGTTACTTACAGTAGTTGTCTTCTCATCCTAGTCACAACATAATGTTTTCACATATTCTATGTTTACACCTGAGTCACCTCAATGTCTTGACACAAGGTTATTAGGTTTTCTTGTTATGTTGGAAATTACCTAATGTCCACTATGTCTGGTCAGAAGGGAGATATTTGACCTAGTTGTAACCAGTTTACTTCAGTATTAGCCAATCATTGCGGTTCATGTTAGATTCTTCGGTTTGTGCTTTTAAGTCACTGTTATGTATAAATAACAATTTCAATCAGGTAGCTCGCATGTATATTTTCATCCCACATTTCTACACTACTTTTATGGCAACAATGCATGAATGTTTTCATTGAAGGGAGTTATCCTTCTTGCATGTTGCTGTGCATTCATGATTTGCTATTGTGGTAGATTATGGAGTGCTTGCACTAAAAACATAAGTTCTAATTAAGATTGCCAACTGAGCCAGATGTCACTTGGAGTAGGTTTGTTTCTCACAATAAACAAGCTGTAGGTAACTCATTGAGTTCTGGTCGTCTGCTAGTATAACTCTTCTTTATTGGGATAACTTTTATATTTTGGATCTTTAATTCTTCTAACTTTTATCTTGTAATCTTGAAACTGTCAAAGAAAATAATATATATACAGTAATTAGTATGTTTCATGAAAACCCAATTTTTACAGGACTCGAACTCACAACATTTCGCTTGGCAGATCAACACTCCATGACTCGTACTAATCGACCGCCTACCATACCTTCCGGTATGAAATCAGCTGGTGTGATAATCGGTATGAAATCAGCTGGTGTGATAACCAGCATGAAATCAGATGGTGTGATAACCAGTATGAAATCAGTTTGTGTGATAACCGGTATGAAACCAGCTGGTGTAATAATCGGTATGAAATCAACTGGTGTAATATCCGGTATGAAATCCACTGGTGTAATAACGGGTATGAACTCAGCTGGTGTGATAACCAGTATGAAATCATCTGGTGTGATAACCGGTATGAAATAAGCTGGTGTGATAACTGGTATGAAATCAGTTGGTGTGATAACAGGTATGAAATCAGCTAGTGTGAACACAATTTTATACGTCCTTATTCCATCGGTCTCTTTGCCGCACCGCAACTATAATAGAGGTCATAATCACACTTCACTCCAATCTGAGTGTATTAACCTTGATCAAGCTTTGTAAATTTCAATCTGGCATCATTGTGGCTGTCAGATTACCTCAAACACCAATAACAATCGTAATTAATAGAACAATACTAATCCTCCTGATAAAATCTGATACAATTTAGTGTAAGTTTTAAATATAAAATACAAACTATATTCCATCAATTTTCAGCCTGCTGGTTAGGAAAATAGATGTTTAAAAAAAGCTTCTGAGTATTCAGAATTGCATATTCATTCAGGCTAAACAATATAAATTAAAATTTACATTCAAATTAAAATAATCCTAAAAAGTGGTAAATCTTCTGTTGTTTGTTTTATTTACATACATATGGTCTTACTCATAGGAACTCAGTCTATCTCAGGATGTACAATGGTTTACCTGAGCTCTATTCTCTTAAAAGAACTTCAAACATGGGAATAATCTTAGAGACTGAGATGAGGTCAAGTCTTAACATTAAGAGAAGTTATAAGTCTTATTCTCTTTAGGAAACATCATGAGTGACAATAGCCTTAGAGTCTGAGAATAGTCTAATAACTGTTGTTAGATATGACTGTCTTTATGACATCATATCTTTTCATGTCTGTCAACACAAGTTTTTGTATCCTCTCTAGACTACCTGCTGTCATAATCTACTACATGATGACTGGCTCTTGAATGTGGAAGGACTATTCATGGAGGCTTCAAAGAGTCCGCTTCCTCTTATGATGAAAACAAACATTGTTTGCTTGTCTGTTTGTTGGTTGCTAGGCGCTATGTAAATGGATACTCACCCTTCACAGAGTAGTATTTATACTTGACTAAATTCACACAATAGCAGGAATATTTTAATAAATTGGTCTGAAACGTTAATCACATTCCTTTGTCTTTCTCAAAGAATGGACAGAGTCAGACCTATGAATAGCATACTGTGAGCATGCTATAGTTTGCTACTAAAATAGCAAAGGGCTGTCTAGATTATTATAATACCTTTTATGGTGATTTGAGTGCAACCGCTGAAAGGACAATATGCTCATTGCAGTTATGTTTGTTCTCTCTTATGTATATGCAAATGCTTGTTTTGCCCAATGCAGTCACTGGTGCTAAAAATTTGCAAACACTCTCTGTAGGATTAATAATTTAATTATAATCTACCCTCTCAATAAAAGTCCTCTGGTAGCGTGACACTCCTAAAATGTATGGATGCACAACATTTTACAGTAAAGATGCACAACAACTATTAACTTTTATGAGAATACTTTGGTGTATAAAGCAGCAAATGCTTTGAAAAATAGGTTTTAGGTTCTGAAGCTAAGATACAACAAATATTTTTTGTAAATTAGTGACACAAATGAGACGGCCTTTGTTACATTCTCATTGACATTAGTTTCACCTTTTGCAATGGTGTTCATCATTGAAGACTTGTCCTCTCAACCTTAGAGTTTAATTATGAAAGAATCGTATCTCATGGCTATAAAAACGCTTGAGGCCCAACAGCACTGTGTGGCCTGGTAACATTAAACTCGCACATTATTGAAAACAGTAGTTCTCTTCACATTCACCATCACAACAGGATGTTTTTTTTTGGGCTTTCAAGTCACTGTTATATATTTATAACTAGTAGTAAGTCTGGTTTTACCTGGGGTTCCTTTTGTTTTCCATCAGGTAGCAAACAACTTGTATGTAGATTTTCAACACAAGTTCCTACACTGTGATCATGACAACAAGGCATTAACAACATGTTTATGGAAGGAAATGGTCCCTAATGTATGCTATGGTGCACTCACGAGTTTCTATTCAGGTAAATAGCGACATGTTTAAATTAAAAGCAAAAGTCAAAAGTTGGTCAAATGAGTCTGGTGACGCTTGGAGTTGTCCTACTTTTTCCCCTAAATAAACTAGGCAATACATTTAGTTCTGGTAGCTGTTATAACTCTTCCCTCCCGTGAGAATGTTTAGCATCGTAGAACACGCCTGTTGTTATGGTAAATATTACTCAGCCAGATAACCTAGTAGATTATGCTAGATTACTCAGAATTATAAAACTTTATGTTCTTCATAAAATAATGACGTGAAAGGGTCTCAAACTCATGAAATTGTGAAGGACTCAAGCTTTTAATAATCAGCTGATTATACTGATCCTCTGTTACCTGTGCTAGTAGACCACTTTAGGGTTTACCGCTGGGTTGTTGATCATTAGAATTTGACAATAAAATCCAATATGTATTGCATATTACTGTAGTTTTCTGTCGTCATATATTGTGAATCCATATAATGATACGTTGAAGGTGAACTTACCCAAAAGTTTAATCGCACAACTATTTTTCTATCGTTTGTTCTTGTTTTTGATATTTGAGATAATCTGACTGTCAGGATGTGTCAAGGTTACAATCGCTAAAGCTTGATTGAGGTTAAAATGCTTGGAAGAAAATTACCCGCCGAAACGCTGTCACTAGTTACCTGGTTTCCTGTCTCTCTTATTATTAATATTGGTTATTGTGATCAATGTGCTGTGTCTAGCTGCATTTGCACCAGCCAGTTTGCAAACGTGTTTTCATGGCTGATCTTTAAACAATTTTATGGGAGTTATCAGCCCTATTTTCCATTCACCCTGAATGAGTTTGAACCGAGAGTGCACGATTTTTTAATTTTGTTTGTGGAGTCAGTTAACAGTTAACTGAGACTGATATTATTTAGTAAGTAAAGATTTAACTTTTGTTGAGTGTTTCTAATGGAGTTTGTTATGAACGTTTGTAGCAAGTTTTTGGGTTAACTATACGGAGGACATTATTTCACCAACAGCATCTGCTTGAATAATTACAGCAACAACAAAATAGTTGAAACAGATTCGTTAATTATTATGCAGTTGCTTTAATAATTGAACACAGTAATAATAATGTTGGTAGCACCCTTCAGTAGTTCTATCAACATAATTATTACTCACACTTGAAGCCTATGACAAAATCACTAGTTGCATCTTTTTTCATGAGCTTTTTACCTCAATGACATTTTTTCAATTTTATTCTTCAAATATCTTGACAATAAGATCGGCAAAAAAACTTTCTTTTAAAAACAACTAAAACTTGGTGCAATCACATTTTTAATAATTGAACACAGTAATAATTATATTGATAGCACCCTTCAGTAGTTCTATCAACATAATTATTACTCATGATTTTAGCTTATGACAGAAAGACTGAGCAAATGTGTAAAAAATCTAGCACTCACTTTAAATGACAATGTGTTAGTCGCTGTAGAGAGTGATTTCATTTGCTACTCACATTGAAAATCAGCCTGGGATTGTCCACTGATTGGGCATAGCCTGATAAAGTTTTTTCCATTTCATAACCGGTCTAGGACTGGTTTGCTCCTTTCACTCGATGCAACTCTTGGTGAGTAGGCAAATCATCCATATAACCGGTATGAAATCGGCTGGTGTGATAACCAGTATGAAATCATTTTTTGTGATAATGGGTATAAAATCAGCTGGTGTAATAACCGGTATGAAATCAGCTAGTGTGATAACCGGTATGAAATCAGCTGGTGTTGTAACTGATATGAAATCAGCTAGGGTGATAACCGGTATGAAATCAGCTGGTGTGATAACTGATATGAAATCAGCTAGTTTGAAAACCGGTATGAAATCAGCTAGTGTGATAACCGGTATGAAATCAGCTAATGTGATAACCGGTATGAAATCAGCTGGTGTGATAACCGGTATGAAATCACCTGGTGTGATAACCGGTATGAAATCAGCTGGTGTGATAACCGGTATGAAATCACCTGGTGTGATAACCAGTATGAAATCAGCTGCTGTGATAACCGGTATGAAGTCAGCTAGTATGATAACCGGTATGAAATCAGCTGGTGTGATAACTAGTATGAAATCAACTAGTGTGATAACCGGTAGGAAATCAGTTGGTGTTGTACCTGATATGAAATCAGCTAGGGTGATAACCGGTATGAAATCAGCTGGTGTGATAACTGATATGAAATCAGCTAGTGTGATAACCAGCATGAAATCAGCTGGTGTGATAACCGGTATGAAATCACCTGGTGTGATAACCGGTATGAAATCAGTTGGTGTGATAACAGGCATGAAATCAGCTAGTGTAATAACCGGTATGAAATCAGCTAGTGTGATAACTGTTGCTATAATAACTTGTAATGACATGTGATTTCATTTGTCCTTTTATGTCCTTGTCCTGTTTATCCTTTGCCTGTACTTATTGACCTATGAGTTAGGCCTTACTGTCTGAGTTGCCTTCATGACAGTACGTTATGCCTTATGCTATGCTAGTCAGTCAGTTGTTCAGAATATATGCAAGCAGCAACAACACAGTGCACTGAATTCACGTTATAGCAGGTTATGGGCCCAGAGCCTCCTGATAATATCGTTACATAAGAAACTTTTGAGTAGATTATCATGGCAGCAACAGATGAAAAGTGTACTATAGACAAGCTCGATAGACAGAACTTGAACACATGGAAAATTCAAATGAAGCATATGCTGCTGGCGAAGGGGCTGTGGGGTTATGTAAATGGCAGTATAACCTTAGCTGAAGATGCCGGAGCAGATGCGAAACAAAAATTTCAGACAGAATCCCAGAGAGCATTTTTATCTGTTGTAATGGCTGTAAGCACATCACAAATTTATCTCATCACATCACACGAGAAACCAGATAAAGCATGGGATGCCCTGTGCAAACATTTTGAGCGCAACTCTCTCGCGAATAGACTTTAAAAAAAAAACAATATTTTCGATTGCAAATGACTGAAGGAACGCCACTTGTAGAACATGAAGGCTATACTACAACTGTTGTAGAACACTTGAAGACTATGAAGGAGATGACTGACACTAGCAGCTGTAGGATCTGCCGTTGATCTTGAGGACCAAGTTGTGACACTTTTGTGGAGCCTGCCAGAGAGCTATGCTACTATTGTCACTGCGTTAGAATTTCGAGTTGACGATATAGACATATGCTTTGTTCAACAAGCTTTACTTAATGAGGAATTGAAGCAAAATGCTAGTGGCAACAAACTTGAACAAAATACTGCTCTAGTGGGAGAACGGAAGTCAGCACATGAGCACAAAAGCCTGAAACAACGCAGGTGCTTTGTATGTGATTCCCCACTTCATCTAAAGCGTAACTGTCCTCAACGAAATGCTGAATATAGAGGCAACCACCAAGCTAAGTTTGCAGGAAACGATGAAAATAGTGGTCAGGATGATAGGCTATTCGTTGCTGGTAATAGCGTTGTCAATGATAATCGATGACTGATAGACTCGGGAGCCTCATCACACATGACTAATCAGATGACCATTATGACCGAATATACCAACTTTGAGAAACCACAACTAGTGAGACTGGGAGATGGCAGATCGGTAGAAGCTGTAGGATGTGGTAAAGTGTGTCTCCAAATGCTGCTCGATGTAAGTGATGCCAAACCCGTGGTGTTGACAGATGTATTGCATGTTCCAAAACTGTCATGTAACCTTTTCTCTGTACGTGCAGCTGTAAAAAGGAAAAACACTGTCAAGTTTGGAAATGAAATATGCTGGATCCGCAGCAGAGATGGGCGATTGTGCGGTATGGGTAAAGTGTGGGACAAACTTTACGAACTGAGGTGTAGACTTGCTACCACTACGAGTAAAAAGGAAGTACACCTCACAACCACGTCTTCTAATAACATAGATCTCTGGCATCGACGCCTTGGACACTTAAATGATCAGCAGATTCGTTCCCTTATACGAGAGCAATCAGTTACTGGACTAAATAGTACCCTGATTGGAAAAGATACACTCTCCTTCTGCGAGAGCTGCGTAATAGGTAAAATCACGCGTAAACCTTTTCTCCATTCACAAGTCTGAAAGTCCAGTCATAGGCTACAATTGATACATAGCGATGTCTCTGGACCAATGCAAACACAATCACCTGGTGGAGCTAAATACTTCGTAAATTTTATAGACGACTATTCTCGTTTTTGTGCTGTCTACTTTATTGAACACAATTTGAAGTGTTTCAGAAAATCAAAGAGTTTGAGGCAGCTGCTGTTATTAGCACAGGCAACCGCATTGCAATGCTTAGGTCCGACAATGGGGGTGAGTACGTGTCATCTGAATTTGAACAATATCTGCTACACAAAGGTATTAAGCACGAACTGAGTGTACCGTATTCACCTGAACAAAATGGCACTGGAAAAAGGCAAAATTAAACACTTGTAGAAGCAACCTGTACAATGTTGCAGCATGCTCAATTGACTAACACTTATTGGGCAGAGGCCGTTGCCTCTGCTGCCTATGTGCGTAATGGTGTTGTAACATCAGCCTTGAGCAAAGGCATTACACCGTATGAACTCTGGTATGGCAAAAAACCCGATGTTGTGAGCAATCTCAAAGTATTTGGTTGTATTGCATATGCACATGTGAACGATAGCGCTAGACAAAAGCTAGATAGTAAGGCATTAAAAGTTAGGTTTGTTGGCTACAGTACTAGATCAAAGGGCTATAGAGTGTTACATGAGAATTCTGGTAGACTTTTTATTAGTCGTGACCTGGTGTTCAATGAATGTATGTTTCAATTCGATGATACTAATGTTTGTTGTAGCAACACAGTTGTTCCTGCAAATAATGAAACCTGCAAACTTGATGTAAGCATGGAAACTACTAGCACCCAACCTGCAACTACGGAGCCGACAGCAGCACACCCACGTCGGTCGCAGCGAGAGAGGCAGCCGACAGTTAGATATGGTATTGATGAACACATTAGCTCTACCGTAGTAAGACACACTGCCTGCTTTGCAAATGACATCACCGAACCAAAAAGTTTTGCCGAGGCTATGGGTAGTGAGCACGCAAATGAGTGGAGAGCAGCAGCTGATGCGGAGTTTCGCTTGTTAACGACCAACCAAACTTGGAATTTAGTGGAGCTACCAGAGGGAGGAAAAGCTATAGGATGCAAATGGGTCTTCAAAGTAAAAAGTAAAAGTGATGGAACAGTTGAGCGTTTTAAAGGAAGACTGGTAGCTAAAGGTTACGCACAAAGGTATGGAATAGATTACTGTGAAACATTTGCGCCAGTAGTTCGATACTCCTCAATCCGTACAATTCTAGCTAATGCTGTACAAAAGAACATGCATGTACATAAATTGGATGTTGAAACAGCCTTTTTAAATGGAAACCTGGACGAAGACATATACATGCTTCAACCTGAGAGGTATGAGCAACCCGGCAAAGAAAAATTGGTTGGTAAACTAAGGAAATTGCTTTATGGATTGAAGCAATCCCCTCGATGCTGGAATAAAGCTTTTCGGTCAGTCGTTGAATCTATAGGATTCAAGCAATGCGATGCTGACCATTGCGTATATATCCATCCAGATACGCATGCAGTAATAGCTGTGTATGTAGATGACCTCATTTTGGCCAGCAAGACAGACAAGGAAATGTCCCAGCTCAAAAACAAATTCAAGAGTAAACTCAAAATGAAAGACATGGGAGAAATACAACATTGCCTTGAGATATCGATAGCAAAGAAAGAGGGAAATATAGAGATGCATCAGAAACAGTACTTACAACAAATACTGACTAAATATGGACTCTCTGATGCACATATAGCCTCAACACCTGCTGATGTCAAGCTAACACTGTGTAAAGATGATGGTTTCAGCCAGGAAGTAGATGCAAAGATGTATCAATCCATGACAGGAAGTCTACTTTACCTAGCAATTGGTACAAGACCTGATATTGCGCAAGCAGTGGGAGCTGTAACCAAATTTAACGCCAAGCCAAACAGCACACATCTCACAGCAGTAAAAAGGATTTTTCGCAACTTAAAGGGGACTGCAGACAAAACATTACAATACAATGCTGTGGGTAACAATGAACTCATTGGATACGCAGATGCTGGCTATGCCGGTGACATAGATGATAGACACTCGACGAAAGGTCAGGTTTTTATGTTAGCAGGGGGAGCTATTAGCTGGCTTAGCAAGAAGCAGCCTGTAGTGGCATTATCCACAACAGAGGATGAATACATAGCGCTCTGCTAAGCTAGCCAAGAAGCCATCTGGCTCAAACGACTACTGAACGAACTACGCCCAAAGGAATATTTGCATTCTGTAATATTATATGAAGACAATCAAGTAGCTATTGCTGTATCGAGTAACCCTGTGGAACATGCAAGAACGAAACATATTGATATAAAATTCCACTTTTCCGAGAGGCTAAAGAGAGTGGTCAAATCGAAATTCGGTATTGCCCTAGTGACAGTATGATCGCAGACATATTGACTAAACCCTTACAGTGTGTGAAATACGAAAAACTAAGACCGGTGATGGGTGTTGTCTGATGGCTTCATGCTGCAGTTGCAAGTGCTCAGTAGTACACATGTACATTAAATTTAGTGGGAGTGTTGTTATAATAACTTGTAATGACATGTGATTTCATTTATCCTTTTATGTCCTTGTCATGTTTATCCTTTGCCTGTACTTATTGACCTATGAGTTAGGCCTTACTGTCTGAGTTGCCTTCATGACGTTACGTTATGCCTTATGTTATGCTAGTCAGTCAGTTGTTCAGAATATATGCAAGCAGCAACAACACAGTGCACTTAATTCACGTTATAACAATAACCGGTATGAAGTCAGCTAGTGTGATAACCGGTATGAAATCAGCTAGTGTGATAACCGGTATGAAATCAGCTAGTGTGATAACCGGTATGAAATCAACTGGTGTGATATCCAGTATGAAATCAGCTGGTGTGATATCCGGTATGAAATCAGCTGGTGTTATAACCGGCATGAAATCAGCTAGTTTGAACGCAATTTTATAGATCTTTATTCCATCGGTCTCTTCGCCGCACTGCACTATAATATAGGTCATAATCACACTTCACTCCAATCTGAGTGTATTACCCTTAATCAAGATTTGTCAGTCTCAATCTGGCATCATTGTTGCTGTCAGATTACCTCAAACATCAATAACAATCGTAATTAATAGAACAATACTGATCCTCCTGATAAAATCTGATACAATTTAGTGTAAGTTTATCTTAAATATGAAATACAAACTATATTCCATAAGCTTTTAGCCTACTTGTTTTCATTAGAATTTTTATACACTATAAGATTCAAAAATACCTAATCATTCAGGTTAAACACTTGAAATTAAAATATACATTCAAATTGAAATCTTCATTAAAATTGTTGACTATTCCATGACTCATTTTATTTACATACGCAAAGTTCTACTCATAAGAACTCAGTCTATCATATGAATACTGAGAGACATATGAAGGCTAGAGGTTTACCTGAGCTCTATTCTCTGAAATGAACTTCACACATGGGGATAATCTTAGAGACTGAGAGGAGGTCAAGTCTTAATATTAAGTAAAGTACCAAGTAAATGGTTTATCCTCGTAATGAAACATCGTGAGTGAAAATAGCCTTAGAGTCTGAGAATAGTCTAGTAACTGTTATCAAATAAGACAGCCTTTATGACATCACATCCTGTCATGTCTGTCTACACAAGTTTTTGTATCCTCTCTAGGCTACCTACCATCATACTACACTATATGATTGCTGGCTCTCCGGTGTGAGAGGGCTAGTCATGGAGGCTACAAAGTGTCAACTTTTTCCTCACTATGAGAACAAACAGTGTTTGCATGTCTGTTTGTAGGTTGCTAGGCGCTGAATAGATGAATACTCCCCTCACACAAAGTAGTATTTGTTCTAAACCAAGGTCACACAATAGCCAGACTATTTTAATGAGCTGGTCTAAAATGTTAATCACATTCCTTTGTCATTCCCAAAGAATGGATAAAGTGAGATTTGTGAATAGCCTTTTGTAAGCCTGCTATATTTTGCTAATAAAATAGCATAGGGCTGTCTAGACAATATTAATACCTTTGATGGTGTTTTGAATGCAACAGCTGAAAGGACAATACACACATTGCAGGTATGTTTGTTCTCTCTTATGTATATGCAAATGCCTGCTTTGCCAATGCGGTCACCACTGCTAAACATTTGCAAGCACTTTCTGTAGGATTCATAATTTAACCATAATCTACCCTCTCAATACCTATCCTCCAGTGATGTAGCACTCCTGGAAGATATGAATGTGCAGTATAGCCATGAACTATTTACTTCCATGAGGATTCTTTGGTGTATAAAAAGCAAATCCTTTAAAATATGTCCAGGTTCTAAAGCTAAGATACAACAAAGTACTTTTGACATTCAGTGACACAGTTGAGACGGCCTTTATGACATTTTTATTGACATTAGTTTCATCTTTTTAAATGGAGTTCATTTTTGAAGCCTCGTCTCCTCTCAACCTGAGAGTATGATTATCAAAGGATCTCATAACTTTGTAAAAGAGTGTGCCCCTACAGCACTGTGTGACCAGGTAACATTAAATTAGCATGTTAAATTGGAAACAAGTACAGTGAAACTCGGATAACTCAAACTTCAGGGGACCGAGCAAAAGTGTTCGAATTATCAGAGTGTTCAATTTATCAGAGCACTGTCACAAGTCCATGTATTTAATTACTTATTAGTAGATACATGAACATATACAAACTATAATATAAATCAAAAGCACAAATGGCTTGTTTCAAATTAAATGCTTCTAATGTAAAGTTTAAAACGTTTTTATCAAAAAGTATAGAGATTTTTCTATCACTTGAGATTGGTTTGTTGTTTGAGGTCATGTTATTGCCAGGACGATTTTTAGATTGACACTGACAAAACTTGATCGTTGCTGAAATGCTCAAAAGAAAAGACATATTTTTCTTTTGAGCGTTTTACCCACGATCAATTTTGCTGATTGTTCTTGAAGTTTATGCAAAGATTACCTTACTTTACATGACATTCGTTAAGAGCAACACTCCGAGGCAGTTCAATTAAAAGTTTTACGAGGTTTTACGGTACGTTGTATATCACTAACGTTTCTTGAATGGATACTTATTGAATGTACACACGTATTATGTGTTTAGGTCAAACGATGAATAGTTTTTTAGCTAAGACAACGTATACGTTTAAATACAACAATTTTTAAGACGTTTTAAACATTCAACATTCCGACGTTGATTCAACACGGAATCAACGTCGGAAAACTATTCATCACGGGCTAGCCGGGTCACGCACTCAAGGATTTTCGCCACGAAAATACAAAACAAAAACAACATGCTGTTTTTGTTTTGTATGCGCGTGGCGAAAATCCTTGCGCCCGTGACCCGGCTAGCCCGTGCTATTGATCGTATAGCAGTACAAATCAAATTTCACCAAACCTTTAGAACAGTCGTTGACAAAAATATTTTGTCGATGGAGGTAGTAACGACGCTTATGAATTATGAAAAGTTGAGGTTTACCTCTATGGCTTGGAATAAAGCGATTTTCTAAAGCGATAGCAACCGTTTCGGTAGCCGTTGGGCAAAAAACAGTTCGAATTAATAGTGTTGAGTTCGAGTTATATAGAGCCATTTATCATTGCGTGGGAACTGACCAAGCAAATCCAGTCGAGTTAACTATGTGTTCGCTATATCCGAGGGCGAGTTATCCTTGTTTCACTGTAGTTGTTTTCTCATTCCTAGTCACAAGATGTTATTTACTTGAGTAACCTGTTTGTCTATACTCTATACACCAGGTTAATAGGCGACTTGGTTATGTTGGACAATACTTCTTACCAATGTGTCTGGTTGAGCAAGATGTTTGACCTAGTTGTAACCAGTTCACTTCAATATTAGCTAATCATTGCTTTTTATGGTGAACCTTTTTGTTAAGGTTTACTGATAGCGACAATTCTGGGGCTATCTGTTACATATTAAGACATGAATGCTAAGGCTATCTGTCATCAGCTGACAATCAGCACTACAGTATCACATCTCCTGGCAGCAGTGTTCATATTTAATATTAGAAATGTGGCCAGCTGCAGCAGTGATACCAGCTCTAAAGCATTGAAGGGTCCACATTGAGTAGGGAATACCAAATGTTAATCTATACCAGTCTAAAATATTTGGAGTTTTGACAAGCTATGCAGGTGGCATTATATAGCATGATTGCAGTTCAATGATGGACATGTCTGTTCATAAAAATCACTGCTAGGTGAGTTGAAAGGAGAAAATGTATTAAGTATAAATATGAAATTGTATTTAATTATAAACCTTAAACAAGAATTACAAGTGATTTGAACTAAACAAAAAGGAAGTTGTCAGCCCAGAGGCTCATGAAGCTGGTCTCCTGTCTCGTCTGTATCAGTAGGAGTACGCAGATAAATATCTAGCCTGTTAAGTCTCTCCATCATGGCAGCCATATCTACATAAACATATATTTATCATTGTCTATTATAAGCAATAATAGAACTACTTTCTATCATTGAGAATCGAACCATCTCACAATCACCTTGTGTAAATCATCCTTCAGACTATGGGTATGTTTACAAGAGATGTTTGGAGATGTGAAAGCTGCAGTCTAACCAGCTGAGCAAAGCAATACAACTTAGCCATGGATTCACCTGTTCATAGGAACCAATTTTGAGTGATTGGCTCCCTTTGAACATTACCAATAGAATTAATTACTGACCAGCCAATAGCAATGATGAACCAATACTCATCATATCCATTCCTTATAAGTTAATAACCAGCAAGACAAAGTACACATGAAGGTAAATGAATATGTTGTTACAGAAGAACAGTAAATATGTGACTGTTAAAATTCTAACACTAGTTGAACTGTGTGTAAAAACTTTACCTGCTGTCTTGCGATGATCTGCTTCCAGCAGGGCTACAATCTGCTGCTGAGACTCTACTAACTCCTCCCTCTGATTGGCCAATTCTAAAACAACAAAATAATCAGGGCTTATATACTGTTACCCTGTGAGGAGATATGGAGACATCAGTATTTAATCCCAAGGGGAGAGTTCAGTTCTATTGAAAGTGAAACACTCACCTTCCCCCTTTTGACTATCTGCTTCCTTTAGCGCTGCCAACTCCTCCTTGTGATTGGTCAATTCTAAAATAATAATATAATAAGGGCTAATGTAGTGGTACTGTTACATCTTACAATAAGAAGCAATAAGCAAATGTAACATTACAGTTAGACAGCTTTATTAGCAACTGAACCAGAGTTAACACTAGCCAACTCAACACTGAACAAGGTCAGCTGATCAGCTGGTAGGTAAGACAAAAGATAGGGGGATGACTTTTCCTAAGCTATTTATAGAGCACTAGCTGTACATGTCTGGGCAGGAACTAAACTAAACTCTAGTGATAGTGCATACATATCAGGTACTACATACAAAGGAGGTGTAAAGATGTCATCTATATTTTATGACCAGAAAATCCAGTTCTACTGAAATTTAACTCATTCGCACCCGACGAATTTCTAGGCGATTAGCCCCAGATACCGCTTATTTTTCAGAAAATTGTCATAATTCCAATTTCAGAGCTACAATCTGCTGCTGAGACTCTACTAACTCCTCCTTTAGTTTGGTCAATTATAAAATAACAATATAATCAGGGCTCATGTTCTGCTATTACAAGTTGATGAATTGTTTTATCAGTGGCAGCATCAACAACAAAATAAAACTAATCATATTCTATGCTTACGTTTTGTTTTGTGTCTGTCAGCTTCATGAAGAACAGCAAATTTCTTGTCAGCGGCAGCAAGGGCTACAACAAAATAAAGAATAAGATTTCGTTATAACTAACAGGCAAATCATCTTATAGATAGGAAGACCTCATCATTTAGTATAGCCTCTGATACTGCTGGTTTCCGTTTTCAAAGTAATCTTATCCTATGCTCACCTCCTGTTTTGTGTCTGTCAGCTTGCTGAAGAGAAGCAATTGTCTCATCAATGGCAGCGGCATGTGCTACAAAGAAAATAAACAAAGCTTCGGTAAATACTAAAAACAAAAATTAAAAAATACTTTGATCTAATCCAATTTCTGAAAAAGGTTATGTTTCAAGATCGGTAGACTTTAGTCTTCAAACTAATCTTATCCTATGTTGACCTTTTGTTTTGTGTCTGTCAGCTTCATGAAGGGCAGCAAACCTCCAGAAAGTGGCAGCAGCGTGGGCTACAACAAAGTAAAAATAAATAATACTTCAATCTAATCAACAGACAGACCATCTTATGAATATGAAGACCTCCATATCACTCAGTATAGCCTTAGGTACATGTAGAAAAACTGCTAGTGTTACTATGATAACAGGCTGAATGGTTTACAAAGAAATTTATTCTCAAACTCTTACCATGCTATGAACCAATTGGAGACCAAAAATTGATAAATAAAAGAATACAAAAGTAATACTCAGAGTTCAGTTAAATTAATAATAATCACCTAAAGCTACTGATGCCAATGTTAAAAAATAGCCTTAGAACCAATTGCTTAGAGTTTATAGTTAGGGTTACTAATGAATGAGGAGCAACCAGTGTTGCTACTAGAAGTAAATACTCAATAAGTTCCTACTGGATGTTGTACTTATCCTGTCTGAGGCTACAACCAGGTGTACAGACTCAGTGAGTAATAATAGACTGAGAACCTGCATTTAAACTGTGAAAAAAGTTGAGTAAAACTATACCATATTTTATGCTTATCTGCTTCCTCAAACATTGTGATTCTATCTTTAGCAAAAGCTGCTCAATAGGAAAATATTTACTATAATAACAGTCGTGTCTGACTGTCAGAGTTACTACTACTATAATCCTAGTAAACAGCTCATGTTTCTATTCAAAACTGTAGTGAGTGATAAGAATATACATGAATCAGGAGGGTTCAGCTAAGTGCTGACTAATAGCTGTCACAAGGTGTTTAGCTGTTATCCTCACTTTAATCCTATCAGTTTCGAATAAGGAATTAAAATACTCAGACTATAATTATCCAAGAGAGAGCAGAGGTGATGAGTGAGTAGCAAGGGCTGAGTGTTGGCTGGAGAGAAGAGGCTGAACTGACAGTATTTAATACAGAGACAGAGCTGAACTGCTTCTACAGCCCACTGCAGTCTCTATGCAAGGAGAATGTAGATAGAATTCCCCAGGGTATGTTTATAATGATACCCTGGGGGACAAGCAGAGAGTTATGCAATAGAGTGGTACAAGTGAGTAGCTGGTATCACACTGTATAATAATCCTACATGCTAATACTGGAAGCTGCCAGCTCTTAAGCAGCTCTACTGCCTCTTTCTCTCCCTCGGACTCTGCCTCCTCCAGAGGAGTTCTACTGTGTCGGTTCTTCATACTGAGGAGAGCAGAGACTGTATCAGGAGGGATGGAGGTCAGCATAGACTGTAGAGCTGCTGTGTGTCCCCAGTAGGCTGCCTTGTGCAGTGCTGTGTTCAGGTTGATATCCTGTATGTCGAGCAGGGAGACTCGCTGTTCTACTGACAGGCTGATCAGTAAAGACTCTACTATCTCTGTATATCCTTTATACGCAGCCCCTGTTAGAGCTGTGTTACCCACTCCACCCTTCACAGCTATCAGCTCATACTTCTTACCAGAGGATACAGTGTGAAGTATCAGCTCTATTAACTCTCTATCTCCCTCCAATACAGCCCTGTACAGAGCTGTATGTCCACCCTCGACCTTTTCAAACAGCAACTCATCTGCTATTCCTTTTAATGGAGTGAGTAACATATGAGCTACATCAGGATGGCCCTGGGAGATAGCCAACATCAGAGCTGTATATGACATACTCCCTCTGATTGTTGTTATGAGCTGAAGTAGCTGATCAGGAGGGGTGGTTGTTAGAGCAGCCCTAAAAGAGGTAATGTCAGGAGCTCCTCTAGCTCTAATGTATTGCCTAATCCATTGCTCCATTATCTCCTGTAAAATACTCCACACGATAAAATATGATAGAGAAAAATGAATACAAATTGTGTCTCAATTGCTGACTTTGGGTAACTGATGACTTATAAAATTTTTAAGCTGCCAACCATAACTGAGTTGGTGCAAGTGAACTCTTATATGGATATTCACAGAGTATAAAAAGGAGACGAGGAATGTGATACTCAAAGCTGGGAAATCAAGCAACAACCCTTTCTGATATTTGCTTCTAACACATGTGTTAAACTAATGGAAATAAACCTGGTAAAATTTTAATAATGACAAAAGCAAATGACAAAGTAGGAGATCGCAATAAGATTCATAGAGTCTGCTACTTTGAACACTAATTTCCTATAAAACTGGTGACTAAATACAATCAGCGGCCTGCAGCTGATTCTAACCAGAATAAGAGTATCCTAAGGGTAAATAATGATAGTCTCAGGAGGTCAGAGTTATATTATAATAACACTGACTCAGTGTCTCTTCTCATTTACTCTATTATTCCCAGTAAGTATAATTTCAACATATGCTAATATAACAGAGAAGTTATACTTACATGTAGGTGCTCTGTTGGTGATATGCTTGCTTGCTGATTTTTGTACTTTATAACCTGAAAATGACCCCGCCCCTCATTCAACAATCTGCCTTTTGATTGGCTAAAGCAAATGCATGTATATCCTATCCAATTGAACTCAAAACCCTTGGAAAGGCAAAGGTCATTTGCGAGTACGGAAATCCGGGCGACTCCAATTTCAGGTAGCGTTTTAGTTCATTTCATTATGTTCAATGTGAGAAAGAAATCTAATTTCAGATTTAACAGCTATGGAAGATCAAAAATACACCGCTAAATCAAAGGAACAGGAAATTGAGATTACTACTAATAATTTATGAAAGAGAGAGAAGGGTGTAGGTGCGCAGTGCTATTGCCATTCCATGAACTGCAAAAACCGCAAGAATGGACTTTCAAAGGAAAAGGCATTACATTTCACAAGTGAGTCTCTAACTTCTACTAATAGTTCTATTACTATTGCTAAAGTCTACGGCAACTACTAGATGTGCTACTACTAGTTAGTACCGCCACTAGTTAGTTCTACTACACTAGTCACTGGGTAAGTGAGAGTCGATCAGTGTCACTACTGAGGGTACGAGTTTGACTGTATTTTGTCGATGATTAGATAAATTTATAAGCTAGTGAGTGTAATGTTCTTCCTTCAGAACGAAGGTTTTTAATTATTTAAATTTTGAATTTTTTTATATTAATATTTTAGAACTACAACCCATTAGGTTATTTCTAAATATTTATATTTGAAGAAAATGTTTATCGTGCTTATAATGTTATTTATTGTTGTACCTGGATCTAGCTAGCAGTAAGGAAATTAGAGTGATAATATACTATTGTTATTGCTACTGTTGCCAACTAACTACTACAGTTTAATATTAATTTTTAGATTTCCAAACAAAGCAACTGAGAACTCTCGTCATTTACAATATGGTACCGCAACCGCAGGAAAGTTAATAATCCTGATCTTTGAGCACTTATCTGCAACGAACATCTCAATAATCCATGTTTTGACAGCAGGTTAAAACGTTCGACTGAAGTAATTTAAAGGTAATATTTTTCAATGCTGAATGATACTTTTCAATGATTGTATTTAAAACCGTATGGTCAAGCACAGTGCTGCAAGGTTGCTCAACTTAAAGTACCTATATCTAAAAAAAATTTAGAAACTTCTTACAGCACACAAAACAGTGACAGCTGCCACAGCAAGTGCCTATATGAATATGTCTGCAGCTTAGCAGTTGTGTGATTTGTTCTCTGTGATTCTTCATCTTCGTTTCTGGGATTAAATGTCCAACGCATAAATTATGCTGTCCTTTTTATTGTGTGTTAACTTTGTAAATGTTTTTTTTTTCATTTACTAATTGTTGTAATAAAACTACATAATACCCCTGTGAATCATAAGTTCTAAATTGATAGCAATAACTTGCAATTTAGAACACAAAACATCTTTTTGGAACAAAAGACATCAAAAAAATCGATTAAAAAAAATCAAGTGAATCAATAGAAGTCATTTTTTTTAAATCATCGATTTTTAACAACCCTGCCTGCAACACAACAGAGTAAGACATGGTGAATATTTTCATATCAAATAACGGTAATGTGAATTTTGTTGCAATTCAACTTTTAAGTTTTATGCCTAAGATGGGTGATGAATGACTTCCAGTGAAAATTGCCACATTTTCATTTTACATAACGATCTGGTAGCATTTTGAGCTGTTTTATTTTTGCTAATTTTATTAGATGTATTGTTGTATATTAAGGGTACTATGTTTATGCGAATAAGACATTCATTTATGTTGATTTATGTAATTGATGCTTTTGTTTAGGGGGTTGGAATAATAATCCTATTGTTACTCAGTTTAAGGCTACCTTCGCAAACATATCAGCAAATGTGGTGCAGAATCAGATGCTAGTTAGACAGTTAATGTTGCTGCTCAAAACGCTATTCTCATCATACAGGCTACTCCAGAAGCTGATCAGTTTGTGGAACTCAATGATTTCAGAAGTCAAATTTCTGTTATAGGTAACAGTATAGTCTATATAGCTGGCTACATTGTGCAAAAGCTAACTAAAGTGCTGTCGTGACATTGGCCGTCAGTTGCTGGTTACCAATAAGTCAAGTATCCAGTACCGACATCTGTATACTCTACTCAAGCTAGAAAACAATGGAGGATTGGTGGGTCCATCAGACGATGTCATCAGGATCCTGCTAGTTGCAGATCAACACTGTCGTATTCATACAAAGCCAGATCCACTCCATTGTGTGGTGTATTTTATCAGTAGTGTAAGATCTAGTGATGTGTTATGCTTTGGGAAACACCTTACGGATACGGCAGATGGCATATCCAACCACTGCGTCATTGATGAAAAACCTTATTCAGTCGTTTTATGATCTCCGACAGCATAATTATGCTAAAATCCTACACTCAAACTGCAAGGTGATTATTTGTGGCATACAATACTAAAGTAGTACTTTTTAAAAGCCAGTAACAATGTAATCTCTGTGATATTCATCTGCGGCTGTTGTTGTGCTGTTATTCCTAATCTGATTTAGTTCTAAGAAACTCTGATGCACCTTGGCTCAATATCCAGTTCTATACAAATCCACTTTTACACAGTTTCTGTAACGTGTATGTATAAGTTTAATCATCTGATTACACTAATTCCTGCATTTCATTGTTTGCATTATTTTGATTATCCTCTATTACAACCGTTTTTAATTTCTGTTTAGTTGTTGCAGTAGTTCATTCCATCTTTTACAGATACTGTATTATACATATCATACATTCATAAGCTATTATCACTTAAATCTTGAAAACAGTTTCTGTTTTGGCAGCATACCTATGTATTGTTTTTATCAAAATACTTGATGTGCTAAGTTTTTCCATATGCATTTATACATATGTAATATAAATTTTAATATACTAGAACAGTTGTTATTTGCCTGAATATATCATTTGCTGGGTTTATGCATCTGTAATACAACAGTTTGTATGAGTAACATGGTCCACGAAAATCAATTTTACATCCACTTATCATTTGATATATCCCACTGCATATGTTATAAATAGACTTTCTTCTTTCAAGTCACTCTAAACGTTGTGTAGGAGGAGTTTTCATTAACACCTAGCTAGAAAATAACTATTCAACATGTACATTTTTGTTATTTTTCTCTGTTTGTTTACAAATGGAACTAGTGTACGATTAGCTCTCCAATATGGCGCATACGTTACGTATCACTATCGACGTAAAAGTCACGTGATTGCCATTCCAGGGGTTTTAAGTTCAATGGTGTTAGCTCAAAGCCCAAGCAATATTTTGGAACTCAACTACATTTAGTATTTATATTAAAAACTAGGCTATAGCGACTAGTTTTTAATTTGATACAGTAGTTATTCTCCGTTGTGATTAAAAATAGTACTAATTGTTCACGGATTTTAATAATTCACAGAATTGACTGTTCGCGAAATCGCGAATTTTTATTCGTGTATGAATATTTTCATCCTATAGGGTATAAACAGTTTAGTCTATATGGCGGTCATATAACAAAAAAATTAAACTAGTACTCTTGATAAGTGAATACTAACGTGTAATGGTGCTCTCTGACTAGTTATTTTAGTAATAGCAGCTCTATATCACTGTCACTGTCTTGGGTAGATGTTGAAGGCGATTCTCTCGTTACTACATGGCTGGTAAGAAAGTTATCATCAGAACTCTCCTCGTGGCTTACTATTGCAACGTCCTGCCGGTTGGCCAAAAATTTGTGCTCGTAAAGGCGTTTTTTTTTTCCTTTTTTAAAACAGATATATATTCTTATTGTTAGCAGCTGCAGTTACTTCTACCTCAACTTAAAGACCTCCCTGAATGATTGGTGATCTTCTACCACCCTCGCAGTCATTATGTCTTCCGTGTATGATGAAAAATCTCCCTCTTGCACTTAAAAAATAATGAAGCGGTAAGGATGGAAAAAATAAATATTGTGTTTACCAAAAAACTAAAGTGAACTCCAACTAATTTAGTAAATGGCTTTGAAAAAACTCATTACTTACCGCAAGTTGTTGGTTAATCAAAGGCCTTTAAAGATGTAGTTGCGTCAAAATTTAAGTTGATCTTAAAAGAAAGCATTTATTTTTCTCTATCAGTTGATATGTTGTTTGTTGTGTTACGCAATCGCATTACTAAGATATTTGAAGATTAAAACCGAAAAAATCTGATCGCCGTAAAAACGCTCAGGCCACAAAACGTGCCCAGCCTCGCCAATAATGATGTCACGCGTTTGGCAACCTGTCTCTATCTCTCGTATTCGCATCGGCTATTTGCGATAAAAGTCTAGTCTTACGCGGCTCTATTGGCATATATCTTATTTTGTATTTGCTCATGTTGGCTAGAATAAAATTTTAAACCCTGCTACAGATGCATTATTATGAATGTTTAAAAGGCCTCAAATAACGAAAATTGAAAATTTGTTCTACTCACTTTCTCCAAATGTTGTGTAAACATTTGGGTACCGACTACCAATTCTACCGGTCTACGGTAATTCTGTAAAGTCACTTTATATAGAACGCGGTCTTTGTATCAGCACAGTTCTGCAACTGCCCATATAAACGATATACAGCCTCCCATAAGCCCTGCCCACATTATGTCGCCTATTACCTACGTACTAGTTTCTTACTAGTATTCTTACCGAACACTAAATAATTGAAATAAGCAAGCCACCTCTTTGAAAAGAATATAGGCAGGGATAGAGTTTTAAGGATGAGAAGTCTGCTGCAAACTGGATTTGAACTCACATTCTCCAGTTCTGCGGACACCCATATACCATATCCGATTCACTACAATATTCTGCAAATCATGTTTTGCATTATCTTCAACAATATTATTTTATTATATAATTTTTACAAGCAAAAATATTTTCATCTCGGCATAAAGCTTTTATTAAAAATATTCATCAAGTCGTGGCCACTCACATAGTATTAGCTGATACAATAAGACAAATTCATCTACTGCAACAAACTCAAACAAAACATCATCCAGAACGCATTCAAGTCTCGCTTTCTCCTTTATGGCAGTTTCCACACTGACAAAGCTTCTTCGGCTGGTGGGACGACATAAACATTCTGTAATCAGTAAAACAAGTAAATGTAAACAAAGTAGATGCAATAAATATGTCATTCATAGATATGTCATTCTAAAGCGTATCTATTGACAGCTTCTAAAGTGGGAGTTAAATAGATTGCGAGTGTAATTTTAAAAACAAATAAACATTTAATAAAGGCACAAGTACGCCAAGCCAACGATTCCAAGCTTTGGTTCTGGAAATTAAAGATTTGCAATGATCAATCGATTTACCCACTTCCTACGAGTGAAAATAATTTGTAATCATGACTAATTTACCAAAGAAAATTCGAAAAAAATATTATAGCTAGGTAAAACGGCAGATAGGCTATGAAACGATGATTGGAGATAGCAAAGAATTATCATTTTATTAATTAGTATATGTATTTATGACTATAAAAAATATTACATTTACTAAAGCATAGAAGACTCTAAGTTAATTTACCTCCATTCTGTCTTCTTCTGCAGCAAAACGCTGCTGACGCCTGTCAGCTTTGGCCATAGGCTGTCTACTCTAATCTTTTACTAAAAGTTGCTCAGATAACTCTGAGTAGCGGTCGCTCGAACTTGAAGCCATTTTAAAACTATGTATAACTTAGTAATTGTTGAAACGCGTTGAATCAGTAACGATGAGAATGAATTCTTTAACGGTGAGAATCTTCGAGATCACAGACAACGCGTTTTACGAGTGATAACATTTATTACAACCTATATAAAAATTTCGCACGCATAATTGGCTAACGAATCGACCTCATATTTATCGCTTGTGGTTTTGTTTCAGATAACAAGCTTGTGACGTCACGAAATAGCCACCCGCTGGAACAAGAGCTTTTTAAAAGAGGGCCTCATTCAAACGCATATATCTCTGGACAGGGTTGGTCTACAAAGACAAAAATGACATCAAATTGTAGCTGATGTTTTAGCCTTTTATGGGTCCTAATTTCATTTTTGACGCAACTACATCTTTAAATCTATGAATATTTGTGAAAACCTCTAAAATCACCAAAAAAATTATAGCTTAGCACGATCGGCCCATAGTTGTAAGCTATACAGAAACTGAAACACGCAGTGTGCACATGCGAAGGGTTAACTATATTGCTGGACACAATGGAGTTAACTCTTCATAGAGAGTGACAGTTTTCAGCCGCGAATAAATAACTCCACAAACATACATGAAATGTCAATTTTCGCAAAATTTAACTCCGCGAATAAATTAATCCTGTAGGGTAGTGGCCAATAGGAATACATACAATACTACATTGTCAGACACAGCGTCTCAGCTGGTAACAGAACCTTCTGTTGATCACAGCATGGACTTTAACTCTTGCTACTGCTCTAAATTCGTTATTCTAACCAAATTAATTTAAACAGAATTTTGAGAGGCCGTTTTCGAATATCATCGCCGCTCGGGATTTTTTTGTCAAATCAGGTTGAAAAAGGTTTTATTGAGATTGCCTAAAAGTAATTCGGACCGTGAGGCCGGAAACAGATAGGTGATAAAAATAAGCGATGACAAAGTTGAAATTTAGTGAAAGAAAGACATACCTAAGCTTAGCATCAAGTATGTGTGTAGTAAGTTAAACTTTCTAAGTCAAGTTAAACATTTGAAAGTAAGAACTCCCTACAGTACATACTATATGTATTACATTGTAACATTTCATTTTATTGCAGATCATAACCACTAAGTATACTAAAGTAACTATAGGTACTATAGTTACTAAGGTTAATATAGATGTATAACTTTGTTACTGATTTTTAATGTTTGTGTATAAAATTATGATCATTTACCCCAGGGTGTTTGCATTAGATATTTACTATGGTTTCTTATAATTTTCTATACAAACTTTCTCCTTACGATGCCAACACTAGAACGAATTAGATTGTTTAATGAGGGTCCACTGCAGTCCACTAAAGTCGTTTCTGACATTTCTGCTCTAGGAATCCATAAGCAAGCATTCTGCCCAATCTGTGAAAGGATCTTAATTTTTAGTCTGTCCTGGCTGTGTGCCAATGTTCTATAAATAGGCTGAGATAACTAATCCTATTTAGCTAAGTGGGCTGTTCATAGCTGAGTTGAATATTATCCACTTCAAGGTTTGAGCGTATAGTTAATGCGTTGTCAGGGCGACACATGTGTCAATTTCTGTAGAACGTCCACCGCGTTTATTTCTATTGATTCATAAGACGTTTTATACAAGCCGGTTATGGTGAAGATCGTTGTTGTAGTGATCTACAGAAAGCTTTGAGTTATACTCACTGTAATTTATTGCGAATCATCTTCAAAAGTTTGTGTTATTATTAGTTAATTGTAAACAATATTGAGAGATTATTTGCGTAGTTGATGTTTTTATTGAGGTAGGACTTCCTTCACTTACCTCGATGTTTTTACAACTAGTTGCATTGGAACCACGTTTGTCTTTACGCTGAAATTATTTTTACTATTACCGAAGTTATTATGGCAACAAATAGAAGACGTTTTATGACGTTTGATATTTCTTTATATGTGATTATTATTATTATATGTAGTTCGATGATACATATGTTTGCATTTGTTTTGTATTATAACAGTTTATAACAATGTTGTATTGTTTGTATTATAACAGTTTTTTAACAGTGTTGTTTGAAATTTGAAAAAAACTGGATAAAACAATTATAATTCCGCAGTAATCATTTGTTGTGAGTTACAAACTAGTGATAATTTGACACAATGATAGCATTCAGATAACCTACCAAAATATATTCAGTTACTTCAACACAGCTGGATGGTTCTTTTGTATGTTTATAGCTAGTAAAACTAACAAATATCATTGAAATACTTGCAGCCAACGTCATCAAATATAATACAAGTATATACAAGACAAAAACGATTATAATTATGCAACAATCGTTATTTTTTTGAAAATGGGGTATTCTTTATCTATTGCAGCACTCAGATACTCTACCAAGGCATACTTAGCAGCTCCAACACAGCATGATGTTTATCTTCTATGTTTATAGACAGTAAAACTAAAAAAAAATTGAAATACTTGCAGCCAAAGTTGTGCAAATAGGTATTGAAAATTGCATATTTTCGCAAATAAGTTAGCATTTAGGGTATTGTTTTAGAAAAAAATCAAACCCCAAAAGGGTTAAGGAGATTATCTGCTCTATATCAGTCTGTTACATGGGAAGGGAGGAACATTACCCATGGTTATTCAAAGGCAGAAGAGAAAAAGGCTGATATTGGAAGAAGGCAAGACTGTACAACAAAGAGAAGGAGTAAAAGCCACACCTTTCTATCAGGTAAGGAGAAAGAGAATACAACAAAGAGAAGGAGCATTAATCCCACTGGAGAATAAGGAGGGAGGTACTATATGATTATAATAGGTCTGATGAGGGGGATACACAAAGTAAGTTGAAACTTGCAAGAGAGGAAGCAGATGAGTTCAAAGAAGTTGGGATGACTGTAGACTGTGAGCCAATGAATAGTCATAACATTGAGTTGCTGGCATTCAAGTTAAACATAGCACTGTTAAGGCCTCCTGTTAAAAGCAAATAACAAATGCCTCTTAATGGTGTTGTTAGAAAAAGCAAAGACCTTGCTAAAGCATTTCGACAACCAATGACTGCAGGTGAAATATGAGAAACGAAAGTTATCTTACCAAAAGCAGAAAACTCCTGCTTTATAAATATGATATTGTAAGTTGAGCGAAATGTCCTTTTGGTACAAACCGCCCAACAGCTCAACTAAATATTAAAATAGCCTTAGAGTCTTTCATAGAGTGTGGGTAACGCCTGTATGTTGAGATTGAAGATGTGTTACTGATTCTGAGTCTGTATACTTATTTACCTGATGAGAACTTATTACCATCAGAACAAATATGTAGTCAGAGACTGAATTGCTAGTACTGACTACTAACAGACATCAGCAATGTTAGTATATCTGGGTACTAAGATGACCTACTTTATTACAAATGTATGGCACATGTAGATGCTGAATTAAAAAAGTAGATTAGGTGCTGCAATTATGAAAAATTTGAAAATAATCGTTTGAAAATTTTTTATGCAAAACTAGCCGAATTCAGGGCGTGGCATAGGTATTAAAAACAGCTTACAAACAGTGACAGGTAATGCAGTTGCCTACCACTGCAATTAGCCTGGCACATTGCCAATGACTAATTTGAGTAAGCTACTATCCGTATATATAGAGTCCTTAAGCGATTTCGTGACGTTGCCATGGCACCAAAAAACTCAGTTCTAAACAAACTCGCATTTCGATCAAAATGGCCACGCTATCTATCGCATAGCTGCTTTCTTTCTTCTCAAGGAAAAATAAATCGATTAAAGTGGAGAAAATCACTTTCACTCTGATCATGCAGAAGCATTTAATTACCAGCAAAGAGTTTTACAAGGAGAAATCAACGCAAGTATGAAATAGAAGGTTTATAAAGTCACAGTGAGTAAGTGTTACGATTTATTAACTAAGGAAGCATACTGTGTTGTTTTGATACGAAAATTTTCTTGTAATTAATTCAGATGGTTTTGGCAAAAAATTTTCAATGTTCTCAAACACAATGTTTGTAGACTAAAAATAAACAAACAATTTTGCGTATGTTTTGGTTTGTTCACAAAATTACCACAAACAGTGCGAGTTTAGCCAATTCAAACATATTTCTGATGATGTATTGTAATTTATCTTTTATGCCTTTAATATTGAAAATTGCAGATGTACTTATATGATCAACAAGAGATAAAATCGACCAAATGCGAATGTCCGAGAGGAGCATTTAAATGTAGCCATGCAGTTGCACTTTTTATTCACGGAATCACAATCTTAGCCAAACCGATGTCGAATGTCAGTGGAGGAAAAGGAAGGTCACAACTATGCTGTCAAATCAAGTGGTTTCAGAGCTATTTCTTTGAACAAAATGGTACTGTGCTCTGTCGAGGAACCTTATGCAAGCCAATCGTTCCGCACTGTATGAGGATCTAAATAGATATAGAAGGTTTACAAGACTCTGCTGGCTGCTCAGCCCTTAGCCGCCTGTTGCTACCAAGCTGCCCATGCCTTTCATCAAAAAAATTATTTTCTCCGACAAGTTTCTTTGAGCAAAAGAAAGTCAACAACATTGATTGGACGTTCCAAACTGGATGTAAACAAACTTGCAAGGATTACCCAGTTAACTGTGGGCTAAAGGGAGAACCCTGTTTGGCATTTGGCCAGAAGGGGTCGATTGCCAGTAACGTTGGCTCTGTTCTCAAAGCTAAAAGAGTCACTCCTTTACTAGTAAAACGTCCCATGGGGAGCATGATTTATCAAAAGTCAAAATCGTGGAAGGAAAATTGTAAATTATTTTATTTGTAACCTTCCATGTGACTGTATTTAAGAAATGTGACCCCGGCCGTCAGAATGTACAATCGTGCGGTAATTGCATTGTTCACAATAGCGCGCTAAACGTGCTTTACGCTATTATATGACTCACCGTCACTATTTTAGTAAACAGTGGTTTATAGAGCATTCAACCCTGCTCTTTCACATGGTCGTGTTTATTTTTGTGTCTGACCAATCATAAAGCCAGAATTGCCATTTAATTATACCCATATCGGTGGTTGCTATGGAATTTTTCATAACCCAAGATCATAAATATAGGCTCTAACTGCGGGTGCGCGCATGTATGTGGCTACTTCCTGTTTTAATGCTTCAGGCTAGAACAAAATAAAACCATCGCAAAAATTACGGCTAGTTGATGCTAGATGAATATTTCCACTTAGAATCTGAGTCAGCTGCCTCAGATCATAGTGAAAGCGATGATGAGGATTGTGATAATAGGGCAATCTTAGAAATACAGCTGCTTACGCAATATGTGGCTGCTAACGATAATGCGAATGAATTAAATTAAATTACAGAGAATAACGATCAGCCTATCACTGCTGATAACATTCTCATTCTAGCTGTTGACATCAAACTAATAAGTGGATGCCAATGTAGGGAATTATGCGTTAGTTTTGTGTCATCTGAACAATTAATCCTCATTAGAACTGTGTATCAAGGATTACCGAAGGAAACATTGGATATGGTTGTGTTGGGACAAATTGCCACTAGCATAACAAACAAACCCCTCCAATGTGCTACAATAAATGTCTGCAGCGTACTTGTGGTACACTGTGTAAGTATTAAACTACATAAAAAGAGCTCTAGATTGAATGGTCACTTGATGAGTTGGGTTGATATTTCCGTATCCTGATGCCCTCTGTTGTCACTTTTCGTTGACCTTACCACGACCTTCTGTATAGGTGGACAATTCTGAATACACTTCCAACTTTTTGCTAAGTTGTTGGACTGTCATTATATGCAGTCATAGCAATATAGCTTGATGAAAGTGCCCAGTTTGAAGCATACCCTTTTAATGAATATCTCCAGGACGGCGAGCTTTTAGCCACATATGTTGTTAACCTTACCATGACCTTTGGGAGGTCAACCATCAATCGAATTGGAATAAAATTGCTACAATCATCTTTTTCAGGGTTTTATTGTAGAGAATGCCAGGTTTCATCGATACAGGCTGAGATTAAGTGGTTGGTTGCTATGGCATTTTGATTTGTAAACAAATACTATGATTTACAGTTCATGAGTAATCAACTTTATCCTGCTTAAACTCAAAACAACAGTTTTATTTCATCACGAGACCTTCTCTACTAAATCTTGCATAACCTGGGCATAAATAACCCGATTTAAAAAATTTAAAATGCATTAAAATCCTCAGAATTTGCTGATTTTAGATCTTTAAATAACTCAAAAATGTGGTTTTAGCACGATTGTACATTCTGACTGCCTGGGTCACAAATGTTAAATTTGCAGTACGCAGCTGTTGAGTTATGGATTAAATTTAAGATTTAATATATTTCCTTGCTAAAATTTCTTTTTAACCAGTAGCATACATGTAATCTCACTCAATAATACACTAGGAACGAAACTATTCATAAACCATGTCCTCACAATGACTTTAAGTGAATTCATTCCACGGTAAAACAAATAGGTTGCATTTTGATCTCTCATTAGTCCAGGGGCTGCAACCTCAATATCAGTGCAGTCTATGACAATCCGAAACCATACTGATACCACACTAAGCAAAATATCAAGCGAATTAGCTTAAAATCGACACGATTTAATAATTTATCCATTACAACCTTTTTATTAAAATGACTCTTATGAATAATTGTATCAACTTTATCAGACGAATCCATCGCTTGTGTTCGTTTGTTGCCTTTTCAGGACTTGGAAATGTGAAGAACTGGCAAGTATGGCTCTCCCATGCATGTATACACGTCACAGCAAAGCAGTAGACCCTTCATGACCATTTCACGTTTTTTGTCACACAAAAGCGTTTATTGTGACAGCTTAATTAACTCTCTATCCAGAGAACATTTTCTTGAGTGATTTTAAATGATGAAACAATAATTTAAGTGCTATGATCTTCCAACAAATTTAGCCGTGGCTTACGCGGTTCTGGTCGACTGCATTGTTTAGAACTGAGTTTCTTGGCGTCGTGGTAACGTGACGTCACACTTTAGGACTCTATTGCTAAACATACTACTTAGAGCCGTGAGAGCAAGCTTTAGTGACATTGCATAACACAGAGTGCTAGGCTTTTTTAACCAATATAACAACATGTATCACCTAATGATTTCACTGCATCTTGCATAGCCTTAATTGGATAAGCTATCACTGGGTGAATGGGAGGTTCTGAGATCAAATCCCACACCAAGCAGATCTGTTATTCTCAGAATTCAATAGCTATAGGTAGACACGACAGAGTTGTAAACTTATATATATGGATTATGTAGGCTAACCGACTATTAGAAAATAATCACAACTGTGTATTGATACTCACTGATGCCTGTATATAAAATGCATTGCAGTTGCAGAATGGTTTTATCTGAATATCTATTTAGTTGCATTTTCTGTGCAATAGCAGTAGCAAGTGTATCAAAGCCACACAGTATACAGGATAATTACATTGCTTACTTTTACTAACGCGTGTACAAAGACAAAATACAAAGACCCAAATTTTATCACAATGGTGATAACGTCTGACTTTCTATTTTCAAATGATATGGAAGTTAAAGCATAAGTTTGATTAGTTGATAAGTACTGGAGGTAATCCTAGCTGAATGTGGGTACCTAGTCTAGTTCCATTTTCAACTTTTAAACACCATCAACTATCGACTATTGATTATAAATATTGTTGCATTTCCGCGTATCTATGTTATTTTTAAACAATTAATAGCCACATAGAACTAAAATGCAGACACTGCAGATCACAGTGTTTAGTCATGTGTTATCTAAGGAAAGTATTTAACAAGGAAACTCCTCTCAGTTACAATACTGTAAAGTAACTTGATATGATGATAATGACAGCACTACCTGACTACAAGTAGGTGTCTCTACAATTATTTCTAGTATCATGTGTAAACATTGTGATAGGGTTCACTAAGCAGTCAGTTGGTATGAATGGTTAACAATACAATAACTCATTTTAATGAAAGTAATTTCTTGTGAAACAGGAGAGAACCAGTAACAAACATGTCTTCATATACATTCCTTTATAATAAACCTAAAATTTATCTTGTATACAATTGGTAACTGAACCTAGAGTTTTTAGTAGCAGTAAATCATCCGTTACTAGCTTGGTTAGCACTAAGCTCCATAGCTTGGAACTTTTATCAAGTACTATCAGTAACAGCTTACCTGATTGGCTGAGTGGTGAAGGAGGGAGCATGTGCATTGCCTGGTGTGTATGTCTAGAAAACATGGCAGGCGAAACCGGTATTTACAGATAGTAACCTGAATGCATCTCTCTCAGCTGTGGTGACAGGACAAGTTCAGCAGGTGACACTAACCAGCAGATTACACAGGTGGATAGTAAATCATCAGCTGAAATATTGTGTAAAGAAAACTTGAGATAATATGAAATGTTATAATTTACTTTAAGCTCAGTATGTGTCAATTTGTGTTCTGAATGTTTTAATAAGCTCCAGATATCCTTCAGATTGTACTTAATAAGGTTTCCATAAGCGTTTTCAGCAACAGTTTTTTTTATAACTATGATATTCATATTCCACGGTTAACTCCCAGAGTTATAGCTGCAGAGTTATACACTATGTTTCCATGACTCACATAATTCAAATGATTCGCATGATTCCCAAGTTGAGTTACTTTGCAACGGAGCGTTTCATTGAACACCTGCCGATGCGATTTAACACCAGCGTCATTATAGAGTCATTAATTAGCCTAATTAAAAACTCTATAAATAGCTACGCAGCTGTGTCAGCAAAGCTTTGTCAGCAATCGTTCAGAATATTGGGCATTGGAGGCTGCACAAATCAAAATGTAAAACACTGAAGCGTGAAAATGGATAACATGCGTAAACATTGCGTCGCACCCCAAGAAATGCGATGCGCACGATCATTCCGCTGTCATATGGAAACCAGGATTAAGCTTAGCAGCAATCTTTCAGAACTTTGGGCATTGGAGACTGCACAAATCGAAATAAGAATGACTAAAGCGCGAAAATGTTTATAATGTAATAGCCTTCGTTATTCTAATGCTATTATTCGCAAGTGCCGTTTCCATGATTTGCAAGCACGGTGGATTCCATAAATTTGTGGGAACCGCCAAACTCACTTAGCTCGCTCATTCATGCCATTTCCATGACGAGGATAGCTTGCGGATTGGCTCAAATTTTTGAATTATGCGCATCATAGAAACACAGTGATAGAGTTATAGCAGACACAAATACTTAGAATAACATCACACAGCATGAGATTCATAAAACTTCTAAGTATTAGGTAACTATAAGAGACGATCGACTGATAATAATTAAAATTACATAAATTAAAATGTCAGAATAATAAAATAAAATGACAGGGCAATTTTGTTTGTTTATTTTCATCTATATTATAACCACAAAAAATAATATGAATAGTGTTTCTAACAGTATAAAAAGACAAGAGAAATATAAAAAAAATGTCACTCCAGGGAAGGTGATGATGAGGTCCCTGTGCGCAATAGCAAGGCTAATCAAGGCGCGGAACCTGAAAGTAGAGTCAGCAGAAGTATGTCTAGTTGGTTTAGTTGTCTGGTTGTCTAAGTACATTAAGCCTGGTATCGATTGCGAGACTCCCTCCCTAATATTGCGCAACAAACGCTTGCGACGCTAGGCAACTTCTGTTCACATAAAGCTGCATCGCTAATAACGGCATACAAATGTTCGTTTGCCATGCCGTTTCAGTAATGCTAACCTTCACCTGCACAGTGCAGTTTGGGAAGGTTTTGCCTGAAGGTTTGTTCTTCGCAAAATTTGAACAGCGCTAAACTATTGCGTTGCCGCTGGCAACTACCAGCGGTCCTCGGCGTGTAGGTTCTCAATTCACCACTGATAGCCTGTGGCACTGTCACCAGAGCTTTACGAAGTGTATGGAAACCAGACTTTACAAGGCAGAGCAAGCACATGGCATGACAAGTGCAAAGTGCAGGATATGCCTAAACAAGAACATAACCAAACAAAGACATGACAGGGTCAGTATATGACATGACAGAGCAAATACACGACCAAACAAGTTGACACTTCTTTATTGTATTTCTTGTGGTTGGACTGACAACTGCCCAAGGTATATAACAGCCAAGCAACTCGGGCTTTCCACGTACACAAACAAACTCATGTGAAACTAGGGGTAAACTCCACAGAATATGAATTATTAGGATTTTAATCAATCTGAACTATAAATACTGACATTATGTAGAGATGTATGTATCTAGATGTTTCTATTTGAGGGACCTTTGCTTCACCTCATCAGGATATTTACCACTTGAATAGTTCTAGTAAATATATTAGTTATGAAGCTTTTTTAAAGTTGTTTATCACAGTTTAATATTTCAAGTTTTATGTTCATACAGAGCCATGGCTCTGTACGTCTGTGAAACGCATACTTTGTGTGTCAAACGCATTGGCAAATGGCGGTCTAGACAAACATGTTGGTCTACTAGCCGTGGAGACCGTTGCGTCTATGATGGTAACGGGTTGCCTTCATAATTTCAAAAGAAATGATAAAGGGGTGCACAAGTAGTTTTTCAATTTACACTTTACGAAAGGTAACAGGAGAAACTGAACCAGGACGACTGCTATCATAGTGACGCCTATTGAGAGATTCCACTGGACCAGAGTATGAGAAAGATTTATGTATTTTAGTTATTTTAAATCAATTTAATTTTGTAATGAATATTTGTATTCATGAAGTACTGACATCTTTGGCTGTGTGTGGGCAGCCATTGAACATCTGATTTACGTTTTTGTTGACAATAGTTCATATTAAACACAGCAGTTAATTTTACAACCTCCTAAAAATAAGAGCTTATATATAAATAATATGTTTGTATCACAATCTCTGGAAAGGTTTCGTATAGGTATGAGAACTGAGCATTAACAAAGTAGCTAGCCAATTATACCCTTGCTTGCAGAAGCTGGCCCAATCACCAATGATATTTGTCTGAGCAGTGGCCAATCAATAGACAAGGTGATTGAAGCTCTTATATGGTTGTTGGATATCATTGCGGAAATAAGCTGGGATTTATGCAGCCTTCTCAAACCAGCCACAAAGTGAGCAGATGTTTACCAATTGTTACATTTTTTATTTCATCCAACGTTTCACCCATTAGTTTAATACTAGAATGATAGAAGATCTTTTACTATATTATATTGTGGGGCTCTATGTTTATGCTAGTCTGCACCTTCTTGACTTCAGTGGAATTATTTTGCAGTAATTGTCAAGGTTAAATTCTTCCTAGAATGAAGCAAGATTGCGTTTTGTCTCTCACGTCAATGCATCGCTCAGGTTTATTTGTCCAGGTGTTAGACTAGTTCACAGTAAAACAGACGCAGTAGTTGATATGCAGGAAAGCTTGCACCTTTCTAAAAGCCCGATACTAATAATAGCTTAGGGAGATTTAAATGCTTCCCAAGGTTTGCCGAATATTAGAATTTTCTCTTTCAAAAAATGGTATCCTATTGCTGATTTGATAAGTTCTAAGACCTTCAGGGTTACGATATGGTTAACTAAAACGAACTTTTCACCTAAAAGTTTTCACAAGATGGCATATGATGACCTACAATTAGGCCTGTGCTCATTCTTGTTGCTCGATCTACCATTTCATTTCATGCTATCACATACCACTACATTTCATACCAAGTCTTCTCTTATCATGTCATCTCATACCAAGCCTTCTCATACCATGCCATCTCTTACAATACCATCGCGTACCATGCTTTCTCATACAATTCCATTTTATGTCATGCTATCTTTTACTGTGCCATCTCTTACCATGCCATCTCATACCACGCCCTCTTACACCACTCCATTTCATGCCATGCCATGTTTTATCATATCATCTCATACCACTTCATCTTATTCCATATCATATCATACCATGTCTTTTTTACCTTGCCATATCATACCACTACATGTCATACCACTACATATCATGCCATATCATACCAATACATATCATCCCATTCCGAATCATACCATGCCATCTCATACCACTCCATTTCATACCATGCCATCTCATACCACTATACCTCGTACCACTATATCTCATACCACTCCATCTCATACTACTCTACTTCAAGCAATGCCATCTCATACCATTCTCTCAAACCACTTTATTTATCACTATGCCATCTCATACCATGTCTTCACTTAAAATGCTATCTCTTATCATGCCATATTTTACCATGCCATATCTTACTGTGCCATCTCTTACAGTGCCATCTCATACTATGCCATCTCATACCACTCTATCTCTTACCATGCCATATCATACCACTACATGTCATACCACTACATATCATATCATGTCATATCATACCATTACATCTCATACCATTACATCTCATACCATTACATCTCATACCATTACATCTCATACCATTACATTTCATACCATTATATCTCATACCATCACATCACATACTTTGCCATATCATACCACTCTATTTCATGCCACTCCATTTCATACCATGCCATGTCATACCACTACATCTCATATCATTCCAAATCATACCATGCCAACTCATACCACTCAATTTCAAACCATGCCATATCATACCACTATATCTCATACCACTATCTTTCTCATCATGCCATCTTATACCATGTCTTCACTTACCATGCTGTCTCTTATCATGTCATCTCTTACCATACCATCTCTTACCACTCCATTTCATACCATGCCATCTTTCACCACTCTATTTCATACCATGTCATCTCATACCGTGTATGATTACATATAAAACAACAAACTTTAAATGGTCATCTCTATGTACGTATGTTTTTCTAGATTCCAATTTAGTATAGTATATTTCTAGCTTCAAATTTAGTAGTACATGAGAGCTCAGGTTCTCCATCTCTATTCATCTTCAGAGGCAGGAATTTTAGCTTGTTTAGACAGAGGCAGGAATTTTAACTTGTTTAATTAATCACTTGTCTAATAATGTCCATCAACTGTTTTAGTGTCATATAGTGTGTTTCTTGATGCCATGACGATAACAATCTGGTTTCCTGTTTTGAAAAATAATTAGAAATGGAATTGTTAAGCCAAAAAAGTTTTATTGGCTGTATGTGATTGCTAACAAAGCTGCTTTGTGGGAGACAAAATTTGATTGGCTTAGCTAATGTGTGGGCTTCGCAATGAAAAGAGAAGTAAAACCCTATAAATAAGCCGGTACATCAGATCACGGTCTGTACTTATATAACTGTGAAAACTGATACATCGGCTTACCATAGCAGAAGAGTTAAGAAACTTGGTCTTAGATCAGTATTTGGTCTTTGCAGGCTATTAGGCATATGTATATCAAGTTGGTTCAGTGAGGGTTAAACAGTTTTACACTGTATCCATGTACTGGTCATCACCTAATCTGTAAAGTAATTATCATGTTGTTTACTAACCACCAAAGGCAATACGGAGAAGATAACTCCTAGTTGTAGTCTATCCGTAGCCCTGTACTAACTTCATGTTTGACTCTTTGAGGACATTTTTAATCACTGTGTTGTAATTCATAGTAGCTGTTGCTCCAATACTTCTCGGTTCTGCTCTATTTGGTACAGATGTTCAAATGGCTGCCTACACAGTATGAGTACTGCTAAAAAGACATCTATCATGATTTTTATAATGATTACAGGGTTCGCTCATTCATCACAGGTAATGGGAACCCGTCCCTTATGATAGGTGAATATCTGCATAGTAATCTTACTCCCATATGTATTTTTGAAGGCTTTTTTAATGATCTAACAGTCTTAATGCTTATCAACCTGGTTTTATAAGATAAAAAGCAAAATTATAATGTTATTAATACTGTATATGCGTAGATTCATTCAGCCCATATTCCTTTACTACAGATGTTTTTGTCTGATTTTTCAGTCTAATAAAATTACTTTTTTATTATTTGAAAATGAATTTATTTTTTACTCAAATTCATTACGTGCCTTTAAAGGTCAAGGACATTTGAAAGACGAAGAAATATATGCACAAGCAATATGTAGGTTTATACTTTACAAAACGTAACAGGAACTACTAAACCATGACTACTGCTATCACAGTAATGCCCATTGAGAGATTCCACTAGGCCAGAGTATGAGAGAAATTCATGTATTTTATTTTTTTAATTCATCTAAATAATCAATTTAAATTTGAAATGAATATTTTTATTCCCGAAATACTGAGTCCACAGAAGCAGAATCATGAAATTGTGAGGGAACAACTACTATGAATCACAACACAGTGATTAAAAATGTCTTTAGAAATGTCCAATGGCATAATTTTAGCACAGGAATATGAATAAACATCAACTAGGAGTTGTCCTCTCCATATCGAGTTATGGGTTTAGTGAACGACATAGATGTATTAATTAATATACAGATTAGGCAATGACCAGTACATGGATACAGTGACAACTGTTTTACCTGTTGTCAACTGTTATACATGTACGTAGTAGCCTGCAAGTCATAAATAGTGACCAAGATCTCAGGCTAGGTTTATTAACTTAACGCCTCAAGTTAATATTTACTAGCACCCGTAAATGTAATAATAAATTAATTTATATATGGCGAAAGGAAAGTAAATAAAACTTCCTTCATAAAATGCCTTCATTTAATCACAAATTCAAACTTCAGTTCAAATTACTAATATATTTCATATTTGATATTTTTTATTTCCTGTTTTATCCAAACCTGTAACTCTAGAGAAGTCCAGTGTGTCATGGAAGATCATCAGGTTGAAATATGAATCATCATATTTCAAACTTCATCGATATTATCTCCACTTACTTTTTTTTGCCATAAAACACAGAGAATATGTATGTGCACAATTAATCTGAAACACTGAAAAGGAGGTTGAGCGCAGGTGTAAGTGTCGATATAACAAACTAAATGTTACGAGATCGAGTCTCGTGAGAAGCAATCATTTAATCTGATCTCTGACCCTGACTTCAGAAATACGGACAGACAAAGACGGATTTTAATATAGTAAAAATTGCAGCATTTTTGTACCTTCATAAATGCAAAATCTTTCGCAAATTCTTTTTAATTGTGAGCCATTCACAACTGGAAACCAGATGGTATACAAATACTTCTGATGTATAGAGAAACCCAAAAGCACCCAATACATAGGATATATGAATGAACTCTCACTAAACATTGTCCATTATTAGCAAAAATCATTTACACAGCATTTAGTAAAATAAGACTGATGTGATAATTTCATTGCTATGGCAACTTGTTTAGTTAGAGCCGAAGTTACACCTGAAAATATCTATTATTATTCAATGACACACGGCTAAATGTTATAAAAATCAAATAATAGAATTTACATAATTTCAAATTGCACAAGCTATATCGTCAGATCCTTTGAAACACATAATAGGGATAGCCTTAGTGTCTAATTATGTAAAGGCAAGCCAAAAATGACATTTTAATTTTAGCTCGGACTAGAATTATGCTGTATCTGTTTATTAAAATTATAAAATATCGTATGCTACAAGCCCTCCATTATCATGAAGCTGCAGTACAATGAACAAAACCTGATTTTTAATTATTTTCTTTCATATCTGTAATGGTGAACACTTCAATTGTATCAACACAAAGAAATGAACTAAACAATTGAAAAGGCTAGTGCTAAAACTGCTTAAGTCACAAATTCAAAAAATTTGAGTTGTCATCTTTTGTAATATTTTCTGGGTGTAATCAACATAGTCCTCACTTGTTTGGTATGAAAAATGTGCTTAAGTCCCTGTTTAAAGCAGTGAGATTATGAGGGGCGGATACCACTCCTAGTTAAAAGTACTTAAGTCCAAGGATTGTATGCTATAAGTTCATAAGTCCATAGTTGGCCAATCATGTGTATTGTTGAAGTCATGTGACTCATTGTGGATTCTCAAAATGGCTGACAATGTTGATATAAATGAGAATAGAGAGAATGAGCAGCCAAATTCAGCTAAGAAGAGACGATATACCCCAAGCAAGTGAAAGAGAAATGAAATAAAAACAGCCAAGATTGCAGGTAATTTGATAACAATACAGCCAATGGCTATTTCAAAGCTTTTACCAACCTTTTTGAAACTAGCAATCTGCCTTGTCAGTGTGATGTGACTGTGAGTGTGAGTGTGAGTGTGATTCACTCATGGGCAAGCAAACAAGCTGACTCTTGTTCATCAATCATTCATTACAGCTTTATCTCAGTAAATAGAAGGATGAAATATAAGGAGGCTATGATAATGAGCCCTAGAATAAAACCTTTACTACTAATATTATTATATAATTCTGGATAAATTTTCCAATCAATCCTGCAGCTTCCTGTGTCACTGTAACTGTCAGTGCACCTAGTGGAGTGCAGTGTCTGCTTTGTGAATTTTGTGTCAAGTTCATGTTGTTTATATTAATATTAATTTTCTTATATCTCTTTTAGGGAAGAGTCCAGGTGCTGGTGCAGTGTCGCTGCAAGTGTAACACTAAGTTTTCGCCAGCTGAACTGTCTAAAATCCTTAAAGACTTCAATGCTTTACCAGATCACAATGGACAAAATATATATCTACGTGGCTGCATATCAGTGACACCTGATGCCCAGATTAGAAGAAGACCACGCAAAGATGACGCCAAGAAGCGCACTAGTTACACGTGCTCTATCACATTACCAACATGTACAGAAGATGTCTGCAAGCTAGCTTTTTGTGGCACACTTGGCATCAAAGAGTCACGGTTGAAGAAAAAGGTTCTCGACGTTGCAATAGACATCAAAGATGGACGTGGCAATCATGGAAACCATCCAAAGATTGCAAAAGATATTCGAGATAAGATAAGATCTCATATCAGGCAGTTTCCAGCACGTGAGAGTCATTATAGTTGCTCAAAAAATAAGAATAAAACCTATTGATGCCAAACTCAGCATTGCTGAAATGCACCGGCTATTTATACGAGATACGCCAGAGTGTAACGATGTCAAATACTGGCTGTACCACGATATATTTAACTTTGAGTTTAACATAGCATTCGGATATCTCCGCAGTGATATTTGTGACAAATGTGAAAACTTCACCGCAGATATTAAAGCTGCCGAGGTGGGTGGGGATCCTGCGAAAGCTAGAGAGCTGACGGCGCAACACGAGCTCCACATTTGAAAGGCAGACGTCTTCAATGTCTAAATGAAAGAAGATTCGGAAGCAGCAAAACTGGCTGGAAATACCGATGTGATATGTATGGACTATGAAAAGAACTTTCCACTCCCATTAACTGGAATTGGCCAAGAATATTACAAGCGGCAGCTATGGATACACAACCTATGTATACACAGCATGGTTACCGATCAGCCCTACATGTACTTATATGCGGAACATTATGCTGGGAAGGGCCCTAATGATGTAATTTCAATCCTTGACGATTACATATCTAAGCTTTCGGACAATATTACTAAGCTGACCATCTTTGCTGACAACTGCTTCTTGCAAAATGAGAACAGGTTAGTATACGTCATGACAGTATTAGTTACACATATCTCATTTTCAAGCGTTGTACTGTTATATTTCTAGTATGAGAATGATAGGCTTATGCATGTGTTCTATTTTTTTCAGATACATCTACGCCTATCTCTTTGGCCTAGTCAACAAGGCTGGATGCACACTCAAGGAGATCAAAGTAAAGTACCCTCTACCAGGACATAGTCGTATGCCTTGTGACCGGTGAGTAGATGTTGTTACTGGTTATGTGATTCTAAGTTCACATTATTACGAGAAAAAATATATTGCAATCTTGTAATCTTACACGTTCACCAACGTGAGGTGTTTATTATACAGAGACTTTGGCTGCATCGAGAAAAGAAGAAAGAACAAGGACCAAGTGACTTTGCCGTCGGAGTGGGTCAACCTAATAAAGACGACAGACCAACAGAAACCATTCCGGATAGCCTTTGTTGAACACCCGTTGACAGATGATATGCTACCAGATGACACACCAGTTATAACTGTCATGAACTATAAAGATGCTTACGAGCCCGCCGTATAAGCAGGAACTGATATTGCGGCATTTCGGGGGTTCGATTCCAACTTGGAAAGACGGTGACAAGCCAAACTGCCATGACAGCTGACTGTACTACTCCAGTTATCATCTTGAAAAGAGGAATGAAGATGGTGAATCTCACCAACCCTACCAATCTTTGCCAGGCCTATCCATCAGGAAACTTCCTTGCAATCAATGAGGCTAAATACAGCGATGTGAAGGCGCTTTTCTCCCATCTTTTCTTACATCTAGATGCGGGAGTCACTTTTTAAGACAAACTTAAACCATACAGTGCTGCCATTGCAGATCTAGATGATGATGATGATGATAGGGAGTAGAGCGCAGAACGTTTACTTTATTACAGAGTTTCATTTTATTATTTTAGTCACATTATACTCTCCAGGTCGCCCCTTTAGTATAAATTTATCTCAATATTTTAGTCTCATATTCCAGTCATGTATCATATTATCATAATATAACCTCATTATATATTCCGATCATACATTATATATATATATATATATTCTGATCATACATTATATTGCAAAGTCTCGTATTATGTCGGATGCTAGCATTTTAGCGGATTGTATTAGGCCACATCGATATGTCGCGGTGCAAGAAGTACTCAAGTCCGAAATTTGAGTGAAAAGTACCTAAGTCCATAATTATTTTTTTTGCTTTCCCGCCTACCGTTTTTAAAAAAACCTCGTAACTCATGTCAAATGTCAAGTTAACACAGTAGTCAAGGAAGGTGTAAAAGATTTTTCAAAAAAGCTATTAGTATGATTTACCATAATTTTAAATTCTTTAATGAGCTGCTGATGGAAATGGACATTATGTGACTTAGGCACTTTTAGCGCTAGACTCTTCAATTATTTTTTCTCAATATCACATAATCCAACAGTTTCTTACAATTTGCATGCATTGAGAGTAAATACAACGCGTCATATGGTTGGCTAATGCCAACAAGTGCAGACAACTTCCAAACAGGCACAAAAACACTAGCTAATTAATTATGCGTTTAATTAAAATAATAGAGACAGTCTGATATGTGCCTACCAGCAAGGTCAGCAGTCCTTAGCCGTGACTCTTTGAGTGATGTCAGGTTGGTTGGGTGGTTGGTCCGCCCTATGATTATGAGGAGCTCTGAAATGCTCTGAATGACTCGAGTCTGTAGCTTTTGTATGATTAACTTTACCTTTGCTTATGGTGCTATGAATAAAGTAAAAATTAAATGTGAAAATGACTCAAAATACTGCACTATAGAATCTTCTAGAACAATTGTGATTATGTTAAGTCATAAATCTAATAACTCTATTATTGTAATTATGAAGCGAGTCACACTGATGATCAGTGGCACTTCACTCCAAAACTGAACAAAATGAAGCACTTCAAAACAGTTGTGCAGCAAAAGGATCAAATCATCGACAGCCAGTTTAGTACTTCAACACAACCATCTTTTATCCATAGAAATGTCCATAAAAACCTTGTTTCTCCAAGTAGTATTTACCGTCATTGGAAAAATGGCGTACAACACTTTACCGCTCTAGTATAAGAATGATGTACGCGATGATAATAATTTCTCGTGTGAAAAAGCATTATGAAAACAGACACGGACAATTTATTGAAAGTGAAAAATCTATGCCAATATCAATTGACCATATATGGTAAAAATGTGCTGTCTGTCTGATTAAAAACTCAAAAACCCACCTTCGCATTCTTTCAAGATGAACTTTCACAAAATCTTATTATATTATATCAGAAAGTATCGGTAATTCTCTATCAATTGAGATTGTTTCTTAACTTTGAAGTCATATGACTACCAGGGTGTTTCAAAATTAATATAGACAAAACTAGATTGCGATAAAAATCCTCAAAAGAAAAATACATGCAAAATGACATCACTATTTGCGATTGTGAATATAAAACTAGCAAAATGCTGTTACTTTATGATGCAATCTACTAGAATATTGTGTAAGTTCATATTTTAAGATTTAAAAATATTTATAACATATAACATTTATATTCATATTTAAAAATTTTGATAACTTCAGATGAAACATACTAAAATATTGTGTAAGTTCATATTTAAGGACAATTGTTCTCAATGAACATGTTTATGGATTTGTGGTGAATATGAAAGAAATTATATTGCTATTTAAAGAAATACTATTGCTTTTTTAAAATACCACTTTGTTTCTTCATCATCAGATAAACTATTTTAACCTTATGAGTTATTAGGCGGGTCTTCACCATGTATGCATATACCAACTACATCAAGGAAATCTAAAATTACCGTAGCATATCTCGGCATAGCCTTCTGTTATGATAGTTCAGTTAAAAATCTTGATATATCACTCTGGTGAGGTGCATTGTGAAAGTCAATGAAACATGTTGTTATATAATCAACCTATTGATATAAACTCAGATGGTTACCTCCCCTGGGTCAAAACTAAATAAATGCAAATTGAAAACAGACGTAAAAATCCATTATGTATTGGAGTTTGATGTAAGCAATTAGGCTTGCTTGGTCAATGGCATTAATTACAGCATCACAGTATATATACAGCAAAAAAGAAACATTTAACAAATATTAACTGATTGATAAACAATTAATATTATTGGTATCAGGCCTACTGAACTTCTTGCAATCAACAGTCACACTTGCACATAATTTTGCACTCTTGAACAGTGTTCTTTAAGCCATGCATATTCAAATAAATTGAATAAAAATTTATAGGCTATTTAAATCAGAACACCCTAGAACAATTCACTGCTTGAAATAGGCCTACAATCTACTCTTAGTGAATGAATGCAGCCGTTGGTCTATAACTTAAAGTATTGATGTAATTAGTCTACACACCTGCTTGATACAGCATTCTCTAATTAGTTAAAATTTAGCAATTAATAATGTTCGTTTGAGTAGACAACTAATATTATCATTGCAATTTTTACTTGTGAGTAACAAATGTAAAAGCGAGCAAACTGTTGTCCGAAGGTATTTAAATAAGCCGGAAATAGGCAGTGACAGGACGCAACTTAGCTCGGTCAGTCGTAATTCACGATATACCCTACAGGATGAATTTATTCGCGGAGTTATATTTCGCGAAAATTGTCTTTTCATGCATATTCGCGGATGAATTTATTCGCAGCTGAAAACTGCCGCTCTCTCGGAAAAGTTAACTCTATTGCGGCTAATAATAATTATTACTACGCATGCGCACACCGAGTGTTCCGGTTTATATTAAGCTTACAACCGCGAGGCGATCATGCTATTCTACGGTAAACAATTTTTGCTGCGTCCAGAGGTTTTCACGAATATTCATCGCTTTAGAGGCCTTTGATAAGCCAACAACTTGTGGTAAGTAATGAGTTTTTACATTTACTAAATTAGTTGAATTTTACTCTGGTTCTTCGGTAAACTGCAATACTACCGTAATTTTTTCCATCTCTACTGTTTCATTTTTTTTTTTAGTGTGAGAGAGAGAGATCTTTTATCATACACCGAAGAACAATGATTGCACGGTTGGTAGATGTCATTCTTAGAAAATCACCAATCATTCAGGGAGGTCTGGAAATTAAGATTGAAGTGACCGCAACTACTTACGAGAAGAATATATCTGTTTTTGAACAAGGAACAAAAACGCCTTTACGAGCACAAATCTTTGGCCAACCGGCAGAACTTTGCAATAGTAGGCCACGAGGAGAGTTCTGATGATAACTTCCTTACCACCCATGTAGTAGCAAGAGAATCGCCTTCAACACCTACCCAAAACATTGACAGCGACAGATCTGCTATTAGTAAAATAACTAGTCAGAAAGCACCATTACACGCTAGTGTTCACATATCAAGAGTACCAGTTTAATTTTATTGCTAGACAACCACCATATAGACTAAATTGTTTATATTTACTCCATTCATCTTTTGTAAAATTTTATTTGTATTTGATATATTTTATTTGTACACTAAAGTTTGTAATAAATTATAATATATCTATACATGAAATAAAATATATAATTTAATCATGTTTGCTACAGCGATATCAAGGAGTTGTTGTCGATGAAAGGGTCTAGGTTGACTGGTTGCCTCTCTGCCGATATTCCTGTCTTGATGAATATTACTACTTGTCTCTAGTTTTCGTAATCGGAGTAGGTTGTTTCATTCTCAATCTGCATTAAACACAAAAAAGAAAAAATATTAACGAGTGTTAAGGAAGTACAAAAACAATAGCTGAAGTATTTGATGAAAGCGATCAGTTTTTAAACAAAAGAATTAACTAATGCAGTTGATACTAGGAAAAACGTATCTGCACTGCAAATCAAATACATACCATAATGTCCAGATCAGAATCATGATCGTCCTTGACTTCGGTATTAGAGATTGATGAAGTTGATTCTAATGTGGAAAGACTAGGAGAGCTTTTTTGCTATGCTAAAGCCATGCCAAATAACTTGTAAAAACTTTGAATAATTTGGTAAAGTTTGATGTCATGGCAATAAAGCTCGAAGCCTGGCGATGATTTTAAAGAAGTTTTGGAACTCGGCTACGTTTAGTACTTCTGCCTATGGGCTATTTTCGCGATGACGCCATTCTGCATATCTTGTGACAACCTCGAATAATTTTGTAAATAAATGTGATGCATTGCCAATGGTGTTAGCTCAAAGCTCAGGCAATGATTTTAAAAATGTTTTGGAACTCAATTACGTTTAGTATTTACATTAAAAACTAGGCTAGCGACTAGTTTTCAATTTGATGCAGTAGTTATTCTCTCTTGTGATTAAAAATAGAACTAATTATACACTGAATTTAATAATTCGCGGATTGACTGTTCGCGAAATCGCGAATTTTTATGAGCAACGAATATTTTCATCCTGTAGGGTAACACTTCGCATTTTCTCATACGTTTTTGCATGATGCCCAGTAAAGGCTTATAAAGCTGAAACTTGCGCTTGACCAAGACATAGGCTATTAATTACGTCTGATATAATTAATATAATATATTTACCAGGTCTGTGGAAAACGAGTGCTCAGCGTGTCTTTACGTTATTAAGTATGATCTCATTCAAACGCTTATATCATTGAACAGAGCTGGTCTACCAAGACACAAATTACATCAAATTGTAGCTGATGTTTTAGCCTTATATCGGTCCTAATTTTCTTTGAATGATTTCAATGGTGCAATTACATCTTTAATAATGTAAAATTATGCTGAGACCGTTACGCTGTACTATGACATAGTGCCAGTTTATTCATTATGCATTTTAACTTTTGATGATTTCACGGGGCGTTCCCATAAAATCATAAAAGAGAGTGACGTGTTAGATTGTGGGTTACGATTGACCAAGCACAGTTTTGTCTTGTCACTTCACATTTCCGTCTTATTTAAATCAGTCCTTGCACCGGTAACCCGCTTTCACATTTGTTACTTCCCAGTGAATATTGCTATGATAAATTGGTTATCTACTTGAACATACTTTATTACCTGTTAAATTTTATATAAATAGAGAGTGTTGTACTAAACAGGTTTGTAGACTAATTACATTAATACTTCAAGTTATAGGCCAACGGCTGCACTCATTCAGTAATAGTAGGCTAGATTGCATTTAAAGCAGTGAGTTGTTTTAGGGTGTTCTGATTTAAATGACTCATAACTTTTTAATTTATTAATAAAATATGCAAGGCTTAAAAACACTGTTCAAGAGTCGAATTGTGCAAGCGTGATTGTTGATTACAAGAGGTTCTGTAGGCCTGACATCAGATGCTGAATAATATTCGTTCAATGTTGATCACTCACTGTAAAGATATCTTACTGCTGTAATCACTGCGGGCAATTAGGCAGGCCAAATTGCTCACAGCGAACTGATATACATAATGTATTTCTACGTCTGTTTTCAATTTGCATTTATTTAGTTTTGACCCAGGGTAGGTAACCAAGTGAGTTAATATCACCAGGTTGATTATATTGCAAATTGTTTATTGTCATTTACAATGCACCTCATAAGAGGGATATACCCTGATTTGTAACTGAACTATCATAATAGAAGGCCATGCCGAGATAAGCTAGGGTGTTTTTGGATTTGCTTGGCATAGTTGATATGCTTTAATGGTAATCACCCACTTGATAATTGTATAAGACTTAAGATAGTTTATGTGATGACGAAGATGAAACATGATGGTATGTTACAAAACAATGGTAAAAGCTTATCAACGGTTCATTTGTGTGCCTCATCATATTATTTACAAACCATGACCTGAGGTCGTTGTCATAATATATTATAAATAGATTAAAGTAGCCTACCACCTGTTGTATAGCAAGTGTGTTTGGTAAATGCTGCTAATATTGTCTGTTGTTAACTCACTAACTATCCTTCAACTAATAGAGTGGTTTAATTACCACTCTGAATGCTAATCATTGTATGTGGTGTGTAGAGAATAACTGCAAGTTTATGAGTCTGCATGAAGATCTATAATATATTTGACTTATACACAAGGTGGTACTCCTTGGGAACCCAAAAACATTCTTAATTTAATATAAAACTGAGTCGTAATGCTTGACCTAAACTTTATACTCTGTCTTGATAAGCTATTAGGGCACATGAACTATATTTCTCTTTTTACATTCTAGGATTAAATTTGATGTCGCTCAGAATTTTTTTCATTGTCAACACAAATCCATAAACATGTTCATTAAGAACAATTGTCCTTTAATATGAACTTACACAATACTTTAGTAGATTTCATAAGTGTTCATCTTTAATGTGTTACCGGAATGCAACACTCTTCGCATAAAAATGTGTTACCATCATGGAACATCAAGTATTTTTTATCGTCACGGACTATCATTTTTATTATACTAAAGATGGCCAAGTGGTAGAATATTGCACTTCTAAACTGAGTGTCGCAGATTTGAGTAGCATGCTGCAAAACGATTGTGAAGTGCTACAATTGCCGTCATTCAGCCGTTTGACATCAGTATGAGATAGTATTTTGTAATTGGTAGATTTCAATAGCCCACTTTGACCTCACATAATCACAATTACCCTAGGACACTTATATTTCGCTAGTATTTAGTTTCGTGAGTAGCACACAGAGTAAAATTTCGCTGCAACTTAATTTCGTGGCTCTGATGAGTGCGAAAATATAGTGGTGTGAAAATAAATGCAGTGGAAAAAACATTACATTCCTCAGGTCCAGTTCACTAATAAGAAAAAAATTCAATTTGGGAATAGTTCGTATTTGTAAACCATAGGTTGAAATGTGTGGGTGAGATCGACAATTCAATTTGATCACTTGCTGCCATTTGTTTCTTAGACTATCAATGACGTCTAGGTCCCTCCTGCCGTGATTTTCACACTCGAATCCCAAGAAGAAGAAAATAGATGGGTAACAACCAACTTCACAACCAAAACTGTATAACCCTTACGTTGCCATAAACGCATTTATGCGTTTTCTAGGGGTCACTGACATAAACGCATTTTCTGACTTTCTCAGCAATTGTCTGGTAACCTGATTTTATTATTTGTTGACCACATAACCCACGGTCTTTAAGTGTTTTATGAAATTGACTGTGTTGTCCGAAGATTTCTCTATAAAATCAGCCTAAAACAACGAAGCAATTTTAAACTTTTGTTTGAGAATTTCTAATCTAAAAACGAACATTTTTCTGTGAGTTCATCAACTACCCCGCGCGAGTCATAAAACAGGTAATTAGTTGTTGATGACATAATAGCCAGTTTAGATTTTCGTGATTGTACAGATAATTAAAGTAGAACTTGAAAAATACTGTATACATATCATGAAGCAATATCGGCAATTTCGGTAAAATGGCTGGCACTAGGCCGGTAACGAATTTGTACATGGTTGGCAGTGAAAGAGATAATGTGGTTGGACCTGATGAGGGTTGATATTGTTTTTGGATGGTAATAAAATTCATCACTGCAATAATTATTCTTCAATTTTACGACTTCGCCTACCAGACTTTCGTTCTCACCAGTTACAAATTCGGTGACTAAACTGATATTGCTTTGCCATGCTGCTCAGTTGGTGTATTAGCTATAATGAGTTTACCAGAAATTTCACATTTATCCTAACCACAGACGAAAGTTGCCTGCATTTCTAATATTACGATTTTATTGTGGATATCAATGAACAAAGCTATTTAACTTCGCGTTTCCGCTCGTTCGTTATGATAGTTTAGTTTCGCTCATTAAATCTTCGCGAAAGGATTACACCGCGACAACGCGAAAGTTAGATGCCGCGAATACATAAGTGTCCTAGGGTACTCTAGAAGATTCTATAGTGCAGTATTCCTGAGTCATTTCTACATTTGATGGTTACTTTATTCATAGCACTTTAAGCAAAAGATACAGTTAATCATACAAAAGCTACCAACTTCAGTCATTCAAACAAAGCATTTCAGAGTTCCTCATAGTCATAGGGCAGGCCAACCACCTCGCCAACCTGACATCACTCAAAGAGTCACTGCTAAGGATTGCTGAGCTAGCTGATAGGTGCAAATAAGACTCATTCTGTTATTTTAATCAACTCCATAATTAACTAACAAGTCTATCTGTGCCAGTTTGAGAGTTGCCTGCACTTAGTCGCCTGCAGAGTTGCTAGCCTCAACTATCTGCCAAGTTGTGGTTGCTCTCTAGGCATGCACATTGTCATTCTGTTGGATTATGTTGAGCTATTTGATAACATGAAAATATATAACTTATTATATTCTATGCATTGAGTGCTTGTGGGTTTGTCAATACATCGGAAGTATTTGTATGCCATTTGGGTTCCAATTTTGAATGTCTCACAATTAAAAGGAATCTGCACAAGATTTTACAATAACATAGGTGCAAAAATGCTGCAGTTTTTACTATAGTAAAGTCTGTGTCTGTCTGTATGTCTGAGATCAGGGTTGGAGGTCAGGGAAAATAATTGCTTTTCACGGGACTTGATCTCATAACATTCAGTTTGTTATATCGACACTAACATCTGTGATAACCGAGAACTTCTTTAGCAGTTCAGATTAATTGTGCAAATTTTTTATTCTCTGCTTTTTATGACAGAAAAAGCATATGGAAATGACGTTTGAAAAATGAGGATTTATTTACACTTGACACTGGCCTTCTAGGCTTAGAAATTTGCCTTCTAGCGTACCTGGTTCTTGCGTCCTACCTCTCTCGTTCTCGCAGTTAAGATGCCGCTATCCCCTTTTCTTGTCGCGAATCGGACATCCGGTTCTCCGCATCACATCTCCCTTTTTCTCCCTTCTCTTTATCTCTTGTTTTTTGCCCTATCTATTATCCACTCTATTGTTCTCTGAAACTATTATCTTTTCCTTAAGCTCTGACTATTGTTCCCATTTATTCCTTCTACTTCACATACTCCCAAAAAGTAGGGACATCTAGCCGGATGTCTCCATTTCTTATCTCTGGTTGTTCAGCAAAACGAACTCGCCGCTGCCTGACTGGTGACTTTCTCTCCCTTGTCTCTCTATCTATCCTTCTGATTTCTTGTTGTCTCTTTTCCTCCCTGTTAACCCTTTCTGCATCTTGCCCCCTTGCTCTTTCTCTTTCAATAGCTCTTTCAGCTATTTGCCTATCTTCTCTAGCTCTTACCACATCTCTTTCATATTCTCTTTCCACTGCTGCCATTTCGCTTTCGAACCTTATTTTTATTTCACCTTTCTTTTGTTCTCTATCTTGTCTTGCTCTTTCTATCACCTCTCTTTCTTTTCTCCTCCATATGCTCTCTTCCTCCTGTTGACTACCTTCTCTCTCTTAGGTTTCCCCCGCAGCTTCAACGTTCCTTTCCTCTGAACTTCCATCTCTATCCAACCTCTCCCCATTAATCTCCTTTCTCTTATTTCCCCTTTCTGTTCCTGCCCTAGGGTCTCTCTCTCCTTGGAGGCTGATACAGACGTTCCCTCAAGTCCATCGCACCCCTTCTCCTGGTCGCTATGTATCTAGACATAGTCTCAGATCACACCCTCGCCCAGGGTTCGTTAGGGTGGACTTCGTCTTTCAAATGTTCTTTATTGAAGATAAACATGCCATCCTGACCTCTTCCAAAAAGGCGGGTGCCCAAGTTCAGCGTGCCCTCCTTCTTGTTGGAGTTGAGGGTACAAATGGGCCTATTTAGGCAACCTATAACGCCGTACTGTGCAGCTGGCACCCTGGTAAAGGGGTAAAAGGAGCAAAGGATCACTCCCGGTCTATTTGATGCCCTTCTCAGGGTCTGCTCATACCTGGAAACCTTGTCCCCATCCATGGCGTTATCTTTTCGGCTCATGATGTCGGGAACTCCGGAAATGATAATCTTTATCCCGGGGATTCCACACCTGTACAGCAGCTCCTCTAGGGTGGCTCATCCTAAGGCAATTTTTTTCACCCCCACTGGTGGCGTGACGTAGTGAGCTACGCTGCTCCCGACTATTGTGTAGTCCTCCATCTCTATTATTCCTTTGCTCTTTCTCTTTCTATTAAACCCTTTCTATTATCCGTGCTGTTAACCTCCTCACTTTTTATTGTCGAGACTTTCTTTTACTTTGAGCCTTTTCTATTGAATCCAACTTTGGTTATAGTATTCTAAATGTCTACAACAGAAGTTATTTGGAGTAAACAAAATCATTGTCACGTTTATTTATTCTATCTCTAGTACTCTTTCTTATTGGGTTACTATTACTATTATCTCCTACCAATGTTTTCTTTTTATTCCCTTTCTTACTATTACTAACTACTTCCTTATCCTGAGACTCTATCATGTAGCGCGAAGCTTTTTCAAATAATAATCTCAGAGGTTTCCTATTCCTTCTTACTCTTCTTCCGTTCATAGCCACCCAGAAGCTATTTGGTTCTAAAGCCTCCTTAATTACTGTTGCCTCTCTCCCTTCATCTTCGTGGTTTATTTTCACCCATACTCTAGCCCCTTCTTTTAATACGGACAATCTCTTTGGCCTCTTTACCCTAACAAAATTGCTTTTCTGTCTCTTTGAGGTGTCTATCTCTTTCTTTGATTTGTCCGAGATTGGGTATGACTAAGTGCTGTCCTGGTAACTCATTTCGAATTATTCTATTATACATTAACTCATCTGGCCTATTTCCACTTTCCAGTGGGGTGGTTCTATAGGCTAGCAAGGCCAGGTTCTTGTCTTTCTCTTTTCTCCACAAACTTTTTATTATCCCTACCGCTCTCTCCGCTAAGCCATTACTTTCAGGATATTTAGGACTACTAGTTTCTCCTATTATGTTGTACCTTATCAAATTTTCCCTCCATTCGGGTGAGTTGTAACATGGTCCGTTATCGCTACGTACTTTTAATGGGGCTCCCAACCTTGGTATTTTTCCTGCGAATTTCAACGCTAATTCTCTTCCTGTTTGATTATTCATCTGAACTACCTCTATCCATTTCAAGTAGTAGTCCATGAAAATAACGTAGCGCCTTTCTTCGAACTCCAACAAGTCTGTTCCGATCTCTTGCCAAGGTTTCTCTGGTAATGGAGTGTTACTCATCGGTTCATGTGATACCCTTCTATTTTTTATACATGCCTCACAGCGTTCCACCATCTCTATTATCTCCTTTCTAATCCCTGGCTACCACACTGAATCTTGACACCTTCGGTACGTCTTGACCTGGCCCTGATGTCCACTATGGAGTTTGTCCATTATTTCCTTTCTCATATTAATAGGTATGTAAACCCTGGCGTTCCTCATAATCATTCCATTCATCACGCTGAGCTCATCCTTCTTTTCCTTCAACTTTTTTGCCTCGCCGCATATTGCATATTCCTATCCTGTTTCTATTCCTTTCATCACTGTCTGATACGTTTCATCTGTTTCCGTGTACCCTTTAATTTTCTCTATTAGAACATCCTCTATTGCTGCTACTATCCTACTAGCATGGTCTTCCACTCTTTGTAATTTTATTTCGTCTCTTTGATGCTGGTCTTGATAACAGGTCAGCCAGAAACATCTTATCTCCTGGTGTGTGGAAAATATTATATCTGTATCTCATCATCCTCATCTTAAATCTTTGGATCCTTAATGGCAAGTCTGACAGATCTTTATTTCCCAACAGCGGAACCAGTGGCTTATGATCAGTCTCAACTTCAAAGTCTCTCCCCACCAAGTAGAAATCGAATTTGTCACATGCCCACGATACGGCCAGTGCCTCCTTCTCTATTTGTCCATACTTTTGCTGTGCTTCATTCATTTTTCTTGAGGCATAGGCTACTGGTTGCCATCTACCTTCTCCATTCATCTGCAGCAAAGCTGCTCCTAATGTATGTTTACTGGCATCAGCTGTTATCCTGTGTTTACTACCATTATCAAATAAAGTCAAGACTGGTGCTGTAGAGATGATCTCCTCAATCCTTTCGATACCCTTCTGCTGTTCCTCATTTCAACACCATGCTGCATTGTTTTTGTCTAATAGTCTCAATGGTCTTTCCACCTCTGCTAACAAGGGGCTAAACCTTCCTAAATAGTTCACCATCGCCAAGAACCTTCTCAAACTCTTCCTGTCTATAGGTGCTGGCATCTCCTTGATTGCTTTTTCTTTCTCTGGATCTATCCGAATTCCTTCTTTGTTTAGGATATGACCTAAAAACTGGACTTCATCAACTCCAAACTGACATTTATCTTTATTAAGTGTCAACCCTGCTCTATTAAGCTTGTCTAGCACTTCGTGAAGCCTTATGTTGTGTTCTTCTTTGTTCTTTCCTACTACCAGAATGTCATCCATCATACAAACAACTCCTTGTTGTTGTTCTATTATCTTACTCACTTGGCGTTGGAAAAATTTTGGAGCTGCCGAAATACCGAACGGCATTTACTGAAACATATACCTACCAAATGGTGTAATGAATGTAATAAGCTCTTGTGACTCTTCGCTAATTCTGTCTGCCAAAATCCTGAATTAGCATCCATTTTGCTAAAAATGACGCTGTCCTCTAGCTCAGCTATTGTTTCTTCCAATGTCGGCAGTGGAAAATTTTCTCTGAGCACACTCTTGTTTAGTTGCGTCAGATCAACACAAATTCGGACCTTTCCCCTACTCTTTGGCGCTACTACCACTCCTGAACATAACTTTGTTGATTTCTCTATTTTCTTTATTGCTCATAATTTTTCCATCCTTGCTATTTCCTGTTTCGTTGCTTCCTTCAGACCTATAGGCAACCTCCTTGGCACTTGGAGACACACCGGAGTAAAATCTTCCCTTAAATTTATCCGGAACACGTATGTTAGTGTTCCAAGCTCTTTGAACAAATTTGGGTATTTCTTTGCCATCTCGTCCTCTATCCTAGTCACTTTTTGAATTGTCTTAACTAGCCCTAACTTTATTATTTCTGGTTTCCCTAACAGATCACTATTGTTTCCCTTCATAACACTGATCCTCGCTATTATTCTTTGTCTTCTCTTTGAGATCAACTCAATTTTTGACTCACCTACTGTCTCTAACCTCTTGCCATCTGCCCCTTTCAGTACTCGTTTAGTTGGTTCAATCTTGCAGTTTATCCTCCTTGCTGTTGTTTCACTCATAACTGTTTACATCAGCTCCTGCGTTTATCTCGAAGTTTATAGATTTGTTTTTAGTTTTCAAGCTGATTGGGAAGTCATTGGCTGCTTTAAATCTTTTTAATTTCTCTTTTAGTCATAATGAATCTTCTGAATATTCCGATGCATTATTTTCAACCATGCTTATTTTCTTATCTGTTTGCCGGTTAGGTCAGCTTCTTGCCATATGTCCTGTTCCCGAACAAGCATAACATGTGATAAGTAACCTTTCATCATTTTTTCCTAAAGTGCCTGCCCCCTGGTTAAGTTTCATCCTCTGTATCCTCTATTATACCCAGTTCCTCTATTTCTGAAGCAATCTTCTGTGATGTGTCCGAATCTATCGCATGTATAGCATTGTACTTCTGATCTCCCTGTACCGATATTACCTTTGTTTTTTTGCTCCTCTGTCAGCTCTACCTCCTATCCTTTGTATTAACTCATCGTCTTCTTCTCCTATTACTTGATCTATCGTTTCTTTTTCCCTTGTTGTTATTATCCCCGCTGCTATTGTGGCCGACACGTACTGACTGCACCTAGCTCTTGCCTTCTCTAGGGTGATATTCTTCTTAGGTAACAACTCTTTTCTCATTTTATCATCATTCATACCCATTATCAAAACCTGCAATATTACATCTTTCTCTAACTCCTCCAGCCTGCATTGTTTTGCTGCCCTTTCTATTCTTTCTATAAACCTGCATAAATCTTCACAATTATCCTGTTTCATAGTAAATAATCTGTGTCTCGTTGCTACTATATTTTCCTTTTCAGAAAAATAATCGTCAAATTTTTCTTTAATGTCGTCGTATTGCATGGCGTCGACCTCTATCTCCCATGTTTCAAAAATATCATACCCCTTCTCGCCCATGCAGTCCAACAGAAACACTGCCTTCTTTTGTTCTAAATCGTATTCTTCTGAATCTACTTTTCTTGTCACTCTGGTGTGTTCCTTTCTTTTTAATCCTGCCGACACAATCGCTATCTCAAATCTCTTAATAAATCTCCTCCATCCTTCCAATTCGGCTCCCGTTTCTAGTCTCAGTTCGGGTGTCTTAACCACCTTCCCAAAAATACTATTATTGTGTCTGTCGCTCATTTTCCAAGTTATTATCTTCAATCCTTCACTATTGAATAACTTATAAATTTTTATTTCTTTCTTCAACTATTATCCTCGCAAATTCTCTCTCTAATCATCAATTATTCGCTATTGCCTAATAATTTGATTATTATCGCTACTATTACCGTTGACTTACTGATTTTCTTTGTAGTCGCCACTCTTGACACAGTCTAACGTACCTGGTTTTTGCGTCCTACCTCTCTCATTCTCGCAGTTAAGATGCCGCTATCCCCCTTTCTTGTCACGAACCGGACATCCGGTTCTCCGCATCACAGATGAAATACAAAATTAAAGTTATTAAATATGAAATATATTAGTAATTTAGACTAAAAGTTGATTTTATGATTCAAGAAAGCATTTTTATAAAGGAAAGTTTTATTGACTTACCTTTTGTCAGATACATGTATATTATTACATTTACAAGTACTAGTAAGTATTAATTTATGAAGTTAGGTTGCGAAACCTAGCTTGAGATCCTGGTCAGTGTTTGTGACTTGCAGGCTACAATGTATATCAAGTGTTTTAGGTGAGGGTTAAACAGTTTTCACTGTATCCATTTACTGGTCATCACTTAATCTGTGTAGTAGTTAGCATGTTGCTTACTAACCACCAAAGGCAATATTGAGAGGATAACTCCTAGTTGTTGTTTATCCATAGCCTTGTGCTAAATCTATGCTGTTTGACATTTCTGAGGACATTTTAATCACTGAGTTGTGACTCATAGTAGTTGTTCCCTCTTTACTTCATGATTCTGCTTTTTGGCCTCAGTACTTCTTGAATAAAAATATTTGATTCAAAATTAAAACAAGGGGAGGGTTGAAAAATAGATTATGCTAGTTCTCAGCTATGCTTTTGTGGACATTACTACATGAATAATTATATTCACTTTCAAAATAAAATAGAACTCCTGCTCCTACAACATAAATAATTGGTTCCAGTAGCGTTTACGTTACTGGAACAGATTATTATGTTGTACCAGTTGTACTGCATTTATAATGCATATTGCCCAGTAGTAACAGTACACAAAGCTTCATTACCTTCAAAGAACTTTATTACCTATATAATACCTATTCAATTCAGCACGCCCATGTAGTCTATATTTCTAATAAAGTAAGATATCTTAGTTCCCGGGTATACTTACGTGTACATGGCGGATGTCTGTTAGTAGTCAGTGTATTCAATTCTGTCTCTGGCTACATATTTGTTCTGATGGTAATAAGTTCTCATCAGGTAAATAAGTATACAGACTCAGTACCACTAACACACCTTCAATCTCAACATACAGACCCATTCATCAACCTGTAGAGATGCTTTTAGGCTATTATTCTTTCAATTGACTTGCTGAGTGTTTTGCACCATTTCTCTTCATGCAATAATGTTTCATTTATGAAAGCTAGAGTTGTCTTCTTGTGGTATGATAAGTTCTGTCTGTTATCTTATTATACGTATACAATACCTGTATGTTGGCCTGCATGAGAAAGTCTCTGCTTTCAACCCTATTTGTCTGACAATGTCATCCAGACTCATTTGTGATTTGCCTTCAACAGAAGCCCATAGCAGTTGTCTAGACTCTCCATATGAATGCTATGGCTGGCTGCGGATCAAGTATTTTTAGGACTATGGCTCTTGGGCTGTCGTGTGCTTTAAAACACCATAACATGTGGTACATAAAATTGGATGGTGTACCCTCTTTTACTTACATATTGTTGTACTTGCTCTGAACATCAAATAGTATGAGGTCTAATCATATTAATCAGATACATACAAAGGCTTAGGTAGACATTAGGGTTGCACGATAGCTCGATAGTCAAATTTGAGAGTCGATAGTTGTCTTCTCGATATGAATATGTTGATTATTTTTGGCTCATCGAAACATCTGGAAATTATATATCGTTATCGGATAATAAAAAAGAATAAAACCTGATAGTTTTGCAGATAGTTTGTTGTAGTTTTTTCAGCAGATTTTCTTTTTTTCACCCCCAGAGCCGTATAGTTTTACAGAGTCCCGCGACCAGCAGAAGCGTATATGGGAGCTCGCTCGATTCCAAACAAACAGGGCACACCTACTATATTTATATAATTTATAATGGTGAGACCGCAAATTAACCGGCAAAAATTACTCCCCATTGACAGTCGCTTTAAATTTGATTGTTGTATCATACACCATTTTAAAGAAGACAAGTTTCCTACAAAAAGCTACTAACAACTTTGTTGTAAAACCGTAAAGTAAATGCAAAAATGAGTGGTATTTAGAGCGAGGTATGAATTTTCCATTCGAGATCAGTATGTCGATCGGGTTTGTTTGAAATCAAGCGTTTTTGTTTCTGGTTTTTGATGCGGGACTCTGTGAAACTATACGGCTCTGTCCATCCCTTCTCACAATCCTCGATCTTTTCACACACGTGTGGTCATCTGGCTACTAGAGTTTTACAAAAATATAACATTAAAATGTCTTGTGAATTTTGAGTAATCTTGTCGATAATACGATAGTTTTACCAGCTGCCAAGTCGCGCCATAACTATCGGTGAACTCTGTCTGCTCATTGATAATTTGATACTATCACTATCGTTGGGAAAACTCCAACGATAGTTGATAACACCTTTTCATACAACAAATGTCATCCCTAGTAGGCACCCTTTAGTCAAACGATAGAAATATTTCTATAGGCACTGTCATGGGATTAAAATTGCTTTGTAATGTTTACATTTAAAGTTTCTATTCTATATTCATGTAATTTGAGTGACTGACAGTCATTTTCAGAGTCTATTTGACTGTATCTATAAGCAGGTCTGTTGAACAGGAAGTCAAGTAGTAAATTTATCTCTTCTTGTTAGCTTGGTTCTTGTTCATATTGTTATCATTAATTGTATTTTGCCTATTAAGAATTAGTAACAAAATAATATAATAATCTTAGTAACTATAGTTATCCACAGTAACTTTACTGCGTTAAATGGTTGTGATCTTCCATAACATGTAGGCCTAATGCTACAATGTACTATGTGCAGTACTTACCTTATGGAGTGTTTACCTTTAAGACAGACGTATAACATAAGCTTTTAATCTAAATGAATTTAACTTACTAAACACATTATACTCAAAGCTAAGTTTTAGTATGTATTGTTTACTATTTTACTGAACTTCAACTTTTTCACCGGATAAACTTTTATCACCTACATGTCTTTGGCTTCGGTTTCCTGTTTCTTTCTGGTTTGTTTTCAAAATAACTAATAACAAGTAACGCTAAACTTAGCAAGATCGAGCATCGTATCTCTTTCATTCATTGTTAGAGAGACTTTTGTGATTAGCGTATCGACATATTTGTTATTTCGACGTAATCAGCACACCAGCTGCCAAATTTGAACTCAGATAATTTTTTTTGATGTCATATGGCAAAAGAAATTTGTATGGAGAGCCATATTCATCATGTTTCACATCGTAGGGTGAAAACAACATATAACAGGGTCATCAAAGTTCGAGAACGCACTGTACCTTCATCCTTTCATTCCAGAGAGCAAATTTATTGCATCTAAAGGGATTAATGTTGCTTCACCCGAAGGAGTGTGAAAAATTTAGGCTACATTCGCTTCACCCATAAATGGGTTAAATTTCCCATGCTAAATTTTTTACTAGTTTTCTGAAAAATACAATGCCAGCCTCTATTTGAACGCCACATCGATTTCACCGCTATATAGTATAGGGGAAGGGTTAAAAAATGGAGTGTCATGGTATACGAATATATTTTTTATAGTTATAGCCATTGTTGATACTAGTGTTCTGACAGTTCTGCAAGCCATGGAAAATAGTCAGGGGTGTCAATAAAGCACAGATATATGTGATCACAACTGTTCTAAGATAAGTGGATGCATGTAGATATCACGGCAGGTAGGGGCTGGTATGCTACGCCATACATAGGGAGCTCTAATATTGTACGACGCTAGAGTTTTCCCCAATATCTTAGCTTGGCTCGGGACAGACAAACATGACTATTATTATAGTAAAGACTAGTGCCCTGGCAGCTCAGTATGCTGTGAGAGATTGTCATATGGTCACACTCAAGATTATTGTTATACATGCATATGGTTACATGTATCTTTCTCACTGCTATTATATTGTTGATAGACATACCTGAAGAGTCCTGCACTCACATGTAGGAAGTATCTCTGGTGGTCATCTTGCCTGAGAAGAAACAGTCCACTAAATAGGCGATTGACTATTAGCTGGAGGTGGGAGGATTGGGGGAATTTGTTAGGTAAGTTCACAGATATCGAGTTACGGACTGAACAACAAATGTTACCCATAATGCTGTTTAGATAACTAAAATTAGGTAGTTTTAGTAACATAGAGAGTGGATAGATGCTAAGTTGTTACATAATACACACATATTCCCATTTTAGTATTATCTAGCAAGGGGACAAGACTCTAAAGCTACCTCTAAGGTTTCTCCAAGTTGCGCAGTATCTCAATAAGGCAACCCATCTCTCCAGTATCAGTCTCTAGAATGTAATTGAATAAGGTATTGTCACCTGTTGCTGCAGTCTGTGAAGTATTGAGTTTATCATTATCAAGTACCATCACAATTCATCTGGCACTTTGCCATGCGAGTTTATTTTTAGAGTTTCCCCTTTCTGTCGTCGAATTAATTTTAAATAAAAGGCTGTTATGTTTTATTAATTTGCTCATAACTCGAAAATTGTCAGTTTTATTTTAAATTACTGTTCTTGAGAAGGGTTCAGTAGAAAATTATCTACCAATTAATAAAAATAATGATTAGAATTCTATTAAACATACATGAAATATTTAGGGATGCAGTTGGTTGTAACTAGGTTTTAGAACTTCAACTTTGAGAAGCCATTTTTGCTATTTGCCACAATCCCCTCTTAAACTGCAAATATTTTTGACTTTTTATAAAACTTTGTGGTGATTACGATTGAGATAAGTGAGCATTTTATCGGTCGAACATGTGCTTGACGAAAAGTCGAACTTGTTTGACTGATTCTGATAAAACCAATTTGAAAATATGCTGACACAAGATCAATTAATATCACTTTTTCTTGAATTATTTGTTCTTTTTTAAACTTTGAATATATTGATCGCGATGAGTAAAAGTTATATCAGTTTAATATATTTTGGGCAAAATAGTTTTTTGCTCGACTCATTCTGATGTTTTGATGAGTACAAAAACTGATAAGAAAAATGCTAACGCAAGCAACATGATTGCTGTACTGCCCGTGGGAGAACACAAATATAGGTGAAATAAATGTCACTACGCCCTTTTAAAGGTTCATCCTGCTAAATCTAATTCTAGCTGAGGTCAATCTCGTTCAGTTATTGCAATGATATAATCTACCAGGATAAGCAACGATTATCATATGGGATGGGTTTAATGATTGTGCTTTGCATTGAACTTAAAACCCCTTGAATGGCAATCATGTGACTTTTACGTTGATAGCGATACGTAACGTATGCGCCATATTGGAGAGCTAATCGTACACTAGTTCCATTTGTAAACAAACAGAGAAAAATGACAGAAATGTGCAGGTTGAATAGTTATTTTCTAGCTAAGTGTTAATGAAAACTCCTCCTACACAACGTTTAGAGTGCCCTGATAGAAGAAAGTCTATTTATAACATATGCAGTGAGATATATCAAGTGATAAGTAGATGTAAAATAGATTTTCGTGGACCATATTATTTATACAAACTGTTGTATTACAGATGCATAAACCCAGCAAATGATATATTCAAGCAAATAACCACTGTTCCATTATATTAAAATTTATATTACACATGCATAAATGCATATGGAAAATCTTAGCACATGAAGCATTTCGATAAAAACAACACATAGGTATGCTGCCAAAACAAAAACTGTTTTCAAGATTTAAGTGATAATAGCCCATGAATGTATGATACGTATGATATAGTATCTGTAAAAGATGGAATGAACTACTGCAACAACTAAACGGAAATTAAAAAATTTGTAATGGAGGATAATCAAAATAATGCAAACAAGGAAATGCAGGAAGTAGTGTGATCAGATGATTAAACTTATACATACATGTTACAGAAACTGTGTAAAAGGAGATTTGTATAGCACTGGATATTGAGCCAAGGTGCATCAGAGTTTTTTAGAACTAAACCAAATTAGGAATAACAGCACAACAACAGCTGCAGATGAATATTACAGTGATTACATTGTTATTGGCCTTTAAAAAGTACTACTTTAGTATTGTATGCCACAAAGATGCACTTGCAGTTTGTGTGTAGGATTTTAGCATAATGATGCTGTCGGAGATCATAATACGACTGAATCAGGTTTTTCATCAATGATGGTTGGATATGCCATCTGCCGTATCTGTAAGGTGTTTCCCAAAGCATAACACATCACTAGATCTTACACTACTGATAAAATACACCACACAATGGAGTGGAACTAGCTTTGTATTAATACGAAAGTATTGATCTGCAACTATCAGGATCCTGATGACGTCGTCTGATGGACGCACCAATCCTCTATTGTTTTCTAGCTTGAGCAGAGTATAGAGATGTCGGTACTGGATACTTGATTTGGTGGTAACCAGCAACTGACGGCCAATGTCACGACAGCCCTTTAGTTAGCTTTTGCACAATGTAGCCAGCTATATAGACTATACTGTTACCTATAACAAAAGTTTGACATCAGAAATCATTGAGTTCCACAAGCTGATCAGCTTCTGGAGTAGCCTGTATGATGAGAACCTCATTTTTGAGCAGTGACATTACCTGTCTTACTATAGCATCTGAATCTGCACCAAATTTTCTAATAAGTTTCCGAAAGGTAGCCTTAAACTGAGTAACAGTAGGATTATTATGCCAACCACCTAAACAAAAGCATCTATTATAACAATTACATAAAATCAACAAAAATGAATGTCTTATTCACCTAAACATAGTACCTTTAATATACAACAATACAGCTAACAAAATAAGCGAAAATAAAACAGCTCCAAATGCTACCATATCGCTATGCAAAATGAATATGTGATAATTTTTACTGGAAGTCATTCATAACCCAACTTAGGCATAATGCTTAAAAGTTGACTTGCAACAAAATTCAAATTACCGTTATTTGATACAAAAAGATTCACTATATCTTACTCTGTTGTGTTGTAAGTGCAAAATATGTGGAAAGGTGATTAAAAGCTCATAAAAGCTCAAAAACGAACAGAAAATCGCAGCCTCACTAGACCGCCGTAGTTTGGATTCCCTTTCCAAAACGGTTCAAATGTGATGTAGTTGTGAGCGATGGTTTCTGTTTACACTTTTTGGCAACCCTATTCATTAAAATATTTTCACAAATATACTTCACGCACTCAATAAAACTATGTCTATTGTTTTTACGCGTCTGTTTTATCGTCATTAGAATGCTGCCACTTTTAGCAGTGATATCTTATAACTTACCATAAAAATTTGTTTAATTTTTTAGCCTTAGCTCGAAGGAATACGTATCATTGTCTAATAGTCATGACGAGCCTGTTGGTCACTTGTGATAATCGAAAAGTGCTGCAGAAATTATTTGCGAAGTATTGAGTCACACGATCAAATTACGACTTGCCGATTAGACTAGGCCGAAACAAAACTGTAAAGTAGCCAGGGTCTATATTTGATACGGGGTCTTCGGTAACACCTGAAGTGTTTGTCATAAGCTAGTACTACGATAAGTTTTATATTGAGCTTTGTATTGGCCTTTAAATTCACGCGAGAACATACGTGACAAGACGATAACCAATTTTCGTGGATATATCAGAAAAATAAATAGATTCCAATCTACGGCGGCTTTTAATTTTTGAGTTTTTAATAGCTTGTAATCACAATCCCACATATTTTGCACTTACAACACAACAGAGTAAGACATGGTGAATCTTTTGATACTAAATAACTGTAATGTGAAATTTGTTGCAAGTCAACCTTTAAAGGTTGACTCGCAACAAAATTCAATGTTGTTGCAAGTTCACTTTTATTTCAATGCTTGTGTGGCTCATGTCAAGGCGTGTCAGCATATGAAGTAACAGAATAACAAGATCTCTGCACATGCGCAAGTGTGGCTAGTTTTTTGAGTTTAGCGAAACTGGCTACAAACAGAATAAATGCTATCGTATTTGCAGTGTTACCAAAATGCGGAAAGCCATTCTCAAATATAAAATATATTTATCAGCAATTTCCTGGGTGCAATTTTAAAAAAACTTACTAGCATAAACAAGTTTAGGCCACCGTTTTCAATTTTTCCTTTTATTCATCTGAAAGGGAAAATAGAACAGCGATATTGCTTTGCGAATTATGAGTGAAAAGAAAATTTAGTTTTTGTTAGTTCATGCAAAATGATAGCCTGATATTGTAAATTTATAGTGGCCAACCTTTGATGGTATCTGTTAACTCTGTGATCTGTGGTTAATGTTTTTGTATAGGGTACTATAAGGTGAGCTGTTACATATCTCTCTAAGGTACACAGGGGTATGCCAGGACATCTAAAACATTCCACTGTGTGATCAGGTATCTTGATCACCGTGTAATTAGTTTGCTTGCAATTCTTATATTCTAATGTTTAGTAACTTTTTTGAGTAATTATAATAATAGCTTGTACATTAAAGACAACTACATTTATTTCATATAGAAATTTTACAGAGTCTAGCCTGCCTATAGCAGCGCTCTTTTGTTTCTAGGGTGTTTCCATTGTAAATAGCAAGCTGTGTCATGGATTTCATTGTCGTGGAAACTTGTGCTATATTACCTGCTTTGGATAAAAACTGAATGAAATGGTGCATTAGGAATACGGAGAGGAGCTCATAGAAGGTTTGTTAGGAATTTTAATCAATTTCTTGCAGAAGTTTTGAAGAGAGAACTTGAACTTAACTTATTATAACAAAAATATTTTACCAGAGTTGGTAACTGTTTAGCAGTAAAATAGAGTGCATTTGGTAATAATAGCAGCTGTCTGCTCTTGGCTTGCTATACTGTACGCTGTGCAAGCGTGAAGACAACTCCTAACATGGAAATATCAATTATAGTTTGTGTTAAAACTTACTAAAATTTTGTACGAGTTCATATTTAAGTACCAGTCTTGTTACTTGAATTAACCAGTTCAGATGTTATAAAGTTTAGCATCATCATATTACATAATTTAGCTGGTTTTTACTATAGCAAGATCTTCATCTGTCTGTCTGTGTGAAGCCACAGAAAGAGAGTGCGAAAAAGACTGTACTACACAGGATTTTAACTTCTAACATTTAGTTTACACACAATCATCTAGATTAAACATTCACTTTTCAGAGTCTTGGAATACTTATAACATACTTATTCTTTTGACTTCATCTGCGCACCTGATGATCTTTCATGGCACACTGGACAGCCAGGGTATTAGCCTTTACTATAATAAGAACTGTGTACATACTTTGAAGTCACAGGTTGCACAGCAGATTGCTTTGTCTAGTCCCCTAAATGAAACCAGCAATATTTTGCATATCCACCTATCATACTCCTTCCTGCTCCAATCATTCTCGTACCATAGTTTTATAATTACTAGTACCCATAGAATCTAGTGAGCCGTGAGTGATCTGCAGGTGTAATAAATAAATACACAGTTATTCTGGAATGCTAGGAAGTCGACGATTGGTTCAATTGTTAGTGTCAATCTTCTATGATAAATGTTGCTCATTTGTATCCAGCACAATTATATGTTTTCCTAACTTCAGGCAGGGCTCCGACCTTTAGCCATTAGCTTTGACTAGAGGTTGGAGCTGAAGCGACTGCATCTGCAAAAGATGGTTTGGTGCAGAATATAATGAGAGCAAGATTTTTCAGGAAGTGTTTTAAATCAGATACAAAAACACCTCGGATAACCTGTATTTGAGGCGATTTTGTATCCTCACTTTGTACAAAAAACTGAGATGGTTTGATAGCCTATCGTACAACTGACAAGGATTTCTTCAAGTTTAAAAAATAGCTTAGACAAAGTCTCTTTGCTAGAGAAGTTACTTTCTTTTGCAGTATTTTTTCTCATCTCAACAATGGTTGTCATAGATTGTTTTGTATTTATCGATATAGTGTATGAATTTGCTTATACAAATAAAGTAAATTTTTGCAGGTAAAATTGGTGACTGGAGAAATAACTTCACGGTTGCCGAAAATGAGCTAATTGATGTGTATTTAGAACAGCGGGCCGGCAAAGAGACAAGGAAATTTACTGTAAATAGGTTTTACTTATAATATATATTTATGCACTACCCTAGGACACTTTTATTTCGTTAGTATTTAGTTTCGTGAGTAGCACACAGAGTAAAATTTCTCTGCAACTTAATTTCGCGGTTCTGAGGAGTGCGAAAATATAGTGATGTGAAAATAAGTGCAGTGGAAAAAACGGATTACATTCCTCAGGTCCAGTTTGCTAATAAGAAGAAAAATTCAATTTGGGACTAGTTCGTATTTGTAAACCGCAGGTTGAATTGTGTGGGTGAGATCGATAATTCAATTTGATCACTTGCTGCCATCTGTTTCTTGGACTATCAATGACGTCTAGGACCCTCCCGCCGTGACTTTCACACTCGAGTCTCAAGAAGAAGAAAATACATAGGTAACAACCAACTTCACAACCAAAATAGTATTACCCTTTCGCTGCCATAAACGCATTTATGCGTTTTTTAGGGTCCACTGCCATAAACGCATTTTTAAACTTTCTCAGCAATTTCGTGGTAACCTGATTTTATTATTTGTTAACCACATAACCCACGGTCTTTCAGAGTTTTGAAATTGACAGTGTTGTCCGAAGATTTCTCTATAAAATCAGCCTAAACAACGAAGCAATTTTCAACTTTTGTTTGAGAATTTTTAATATAAAAACTAAAATTTTTCTGTGAGTTCATTAACTACCACGCGCGAGTCATAAAACAGGTAATTAGTTGTTGATGAGATTATAGCCAATTAGGATTTTCGTAATTATACAGATAATCAAAGTAGCAGCACTGTCTCTGACAGTAGTGAAAGTAATAGTTTTGTAAGAGTAAGGAACATTGTGGAGGATCGCTTTAGCTTCAGATCGATCTTAGCTTCACATAGCTTTATCATCGCGCACAAGTAGAGATACCTTAAGTTTTTGAATAGCAATATTGGTTAAAATGTTGGCAAAATAAAATACGTAACGAAAATGTTCTATATAGAGATTGCACTTGAACAAATACTGTATAGGGGGCTTACATATCATGAAGCAATAACGGCAATTTCGGTAATTTGATTGGCAGTGAAAGAGATAATGTGGTTGGACCTGATGAGGGTTGATATTGTTTTTTGGTTGGTAATAAAATTCATCACTACAATAATTATTATTCAATTTTATGACTTCACCTACCAGACTTTCATTTTCATCAGTTACAAATTCGGTCAATAAACTGATATTATCTTAATGTTAATTTTCTTTGCCTTGCTGCTCAGTCGGTGTATTAGCTATCATGAGTTTACCAGAAATTTCCCATTGAGCCCTGCCACAGGCAAAAATTACCAGCATTTCTAATATGAAGATTTTATTGTGGATATCAATGAACAAAGCTAGTTAACTTCGCGTTTTCGCTCGTTCGTTATGATAGTTTAGTCTTGCTCATGAAATTTTCGCGAGATGATGACACTGCGAAAATGCGAAAGTTAGATGACGTGAATACATAAGTGTCCTAGGGTAACTGGTATTTATTAGCAGTAATTAATCCATTATTAGGCAATTGTTGTTAAACTAGTCTAGACTTTTGCTCAAGGCTAGTATTAGAGTTGAAAGACATTGATAGCCGACGAGGGGCCTGTTTTAACACTTTTATAACTTTGTTGCACATTATATTATAACCAAGAGTTTTTCAAGATTTGACCATTATTGTTATTTATCTAGATATGCTGCCTGTGTGATATTCGCTGCTTGTGTAACCTAATTACTTTATTCAAATAAACTAACATAATGTCTTGTTTACTTTTGATTTCAGAGCCTAATCTTTGTGTGTGAATGTAAAAATTCAAACTCTTTAAATTATGAAATATCCGCAATTTGTGAAATAATCAAAATTGGTTTAACAAAGTAAAGAGAAAAACTGTATAAAAAAGCTAAAGAAAACTATTCAGCATAAATCTATTGAATAATAATTGCTGAGGAAATTTTCAAATTCCAATCAGTTTCCTCGGTAATACAGTGGACACCCTCATGGTTATTCTGGTTAATGGTACAGTAGATGCCCTAATGGTCTGTCTCATCAATGATCTAGCAGACACCCCTGTGTTTTGTCTCATCAATTATACACTGGACACTCCTATGGCTGGTCTGATCAAATATACAGTAGTCGGCCTTATGGTTGGTCTGATCAATGATACAACGGATGCATCAATGGTTTGTCTTATCAATGATACAGTAAACACCCCTATAGTTGGTCTCACCAATGGTACAATATACACTACTATGGTTGATCTCTCCAATGGTACAGAAAACTCTACTATGGTCGGTCTCATCAAGGATACAGTAGAAACCCTTTTTAGGTAGACATGAAAGGGTGTATTAATATGAGCTTTGTTGTTACCTTGTCAGCTAGACTTTCATTACATCATTCATGGCATGATAGTCTTTGGTATTATTCCCGGTTTTGGTGCTAAAAGTCCTGGGTTCAAATCCTAGTCAGTCTAGCTATGTTTTATTAAGATTCGTTGCTGCAATACATTAAACAGTTAATCATTTCAATATAACCATCTTTATTTAGCTACTAAACATTCTATTAATAAAACAAAATATTTACACGTTGAATTTCTGATTTGAATTGAAGCCAGTCAGAGTGAAAAATACTCTGCCAACAAGTTTCTCAGTATCACATACTTTTAAAGGAAACTCGCAACCCACTTCCTTCGAAAAAAGCGTCTCAAAAATTTCAAATGTAAGTTAGATGTAACGTGTTTATTTTAATTTTGCCCACTGTCTGATGTCACTGTTTTGCTTCTGAGTTAAAACTATAACCTCTTACATTAACTAATACATGTTCTCATTGTAAACTGGAACTCGATCAGGGCAGATATTACACCAATTATACCTTGTTACTACCCTTTTGAAACAATTGTTATAGACTCTTTAAAATCATACGCAATTATGACTTTTCAACTGCACAATAGGAAATGAGAACTGAACCAGCCAGTGTGTCTATATCTCCTTGCCAATAAACACACCTGCATAAGCCTATGATGAATTTCAACAGTTATCCTATAGATGCCACAGTATACTTTCCTGTTTCATGCGCTATGACTGAATGACCGCTTGCATGATAAACCTGTGATGATAGGCAGCTATTATCATCTGCAGGTTAGTGCTCTGTTCTCAGCTCTAGTCGGAATCCAAGTATCTATTACCCATTCCAATGCCATCTATGGACATATTTAGCTTTTGGCCTACTGCCAGCCATTTTACTGAAACTCCCATTTTGTTGCATGTTGTATACATTTTTTTTCCATTTAAAAACCTATGTAGAACATTTTGGTGAATATTTTATGATGTCGTCGTGTTAACAAAATTTAATAGAGATTTGCCAGAAAACTTCTTGTTTCTATATTATGGCCTTTGTTAAAGCTATTTGAAGCTACGATTGTTACAAAGCTATTGTGATTCTCTGCAATTTTCCTTGTTCTTACAAAACTATTACTTTCACCATCATCAGAGTTAGTGCTGCCACTTTCATTATCGAAAGAGAGGAGGTGGTAGCAGGAGGTGCTTGTGGAAACCATATAACCACTGAATAGTTGGATCATTCGAAAAAAAAAAATTTTTTATTGGAAGTTTATTGATCAAAGATTATAATTTGCTTGGCTCATGAAAGCTAATTTGTTAAAAAATTATTCGATAACACTTTCAACAGTTTGAAAATGCTGATGATCATTGGTAATGTTGTCACAAATTCATAATATTCAGTTACTACGCAACAACAGCAAATTTTTCAAACATGCTTCCGTAGCAGTCGATCTTACGTTTCGCCTAAACACACATAGAGCAGTAAAAAGTTAACTAATATTTTGGTCTGTAAAAATAATGATTAATAGTTGTCAGTTTTAGTAAGATACGTAGGCTAAAATGTATGAATCGGAGTTGTTTACTCTTTCGGTTTTTTACTACGGAAAGCTTTTTAGTTAATTCAATTTTTGTAAAGCTTGTTTACAAAAATTGTAAACAAACTTGACAAGCATGTCAAGCTTTGTCAAGTTCATGTACAGCAGTACTTGCACATAACCTGAACTTGAACTCTTTTGTTACATAATTCAGTGCTTGAAGGTCTAGGGGTATGATTCTCACTTTGGATGCAAGAGGTCCCTGGGTTCAAATCTTGGTCAAGCCCAATAACATTTCCAGAACTGATGGAAAGTGTATTTTTGAGAAACACTTTCAAGAAGACAGCTATTTTGTACATAATTTGTAGGTTGATGGCCTAGGGTTGTGATACTTGTTTCAGTGCTAGTGGTTTCAGTTTTGACTCCCGGTCAAGCTTAAAGATTTTTTGAATATCTTCAGGAAAGAAAAATTTAGATCGACTTTTTAAAAGGTTGCTATTTTAACCTCGTCATCCATATTGAAGTCTGTTTCTCTCAGAAACTCCCTAATCGACCCAAACTGAAAAATGTCAGATGATGCAAGATCAGGACTTGAAGGAGGATGTGATAGCAAATGTTGATATTGTTGATTGTTTCTATTGTTTTGGCATGTTTAAAGAATAGAGAAAGCATAATATTATTATGCTTTATTAGTTATCTTGAGGTGTTGACTGATGTTCTAAAAAAAGAATCAAGGAGATTGACCCCCTAGAAGCTGAGATATAGACAGCCAAACACAGGTCTACCTTACATGTATTACATGTATTTAACATAGTAAAACTAATAACTTTAAATTGTTAAAAAGAAAACAAACTGAAGTGTGTTGAGCTGTATTTCTATACTTGTGCAGTGAGAATGGCTCTTCGTTGTTCAATAGGTTTGTTTAAAATTTAATAGTGGCTCAGGTCTAATGAACTTTACCTAGTTCCTGGTATTCTAGAGGTTTGCCGGTTAGTGCACATTTGAAAGTAAAAACTGTATTCTTTTGTTATTTTCAACAAAAGTGTTAACCGCAAAATAAAAAGGTCGATGAAACTTGGGGTGTGGATTAAAACCAGTACCCTATGCATTAAGGATTTTCCATTTTTGAGCCATGATGCTACGCGGGCCTTTTATAGCATTTCCATTATTGTTGGAATATTATCTATTGAGAAACAGGTAATACTATAACCATTGCACTGATGTATTGAACAGATTGTGCATGTTTTTATGACTTTTTATGAAAAAAGAGCATGCAATATTGCTCTAGACATGATGCATATATAGATTTATATATTTTTTATATATATAGTTGTATAGTTATATTGGATGCTCTTTTCCCAACTATTTACTTGCCGTGGTGGTCAAATAGAGGTAGCGGTCAAATAACAGCAGCCTTCATTTAGAAGTTTCACGGTATATATATAAATTTTGCAGTCATTTTACTGTTAGTATATATACAATAATCTTTTTGTGGGTTTTTTGTTGAGCAGGGGTCCACAAAAGACCCAAATACATGCATTCTTTAATGTTTTATTCAGTTGAATACATATTAATCTTTGCTCTTCAGACAATATGATACTGTTTTCTAATAAAAATGGTATAGAGGCTCAAGACAAAAAGTAATGTTACGACTGTTTGCTGCATCATAGCTCATAAAATATTCAAAGTATTGCACTTTTTACTTAAGTTCTGTTAATCTTTTAACATTTTTCAAACCTTGATGTACAGTATATGAAGTAATTTTTTGCAGTAAATATTTTGGCACGGTATGCTACGCTTTGAAAGACATCAATTTATTTAATGAATAACCTTTCAACAATAAGCAGGATGAATGCCTTACTATTTTTTTGTGTCAAAAAATCAAGAGATCATCCCAAAACTATAGAAATTAGAAGACAGCGACTATAAAGTACATTAGGAATTAAGGAAGAAATATGATATAACATGAAACAATATTGAAACTGTCTTGTTTAACTTCATGTTTTGTGGCATCAGTTACCAATCCTCATGTACACAGTTTTAAATGAATACGGAGATTTCCAAGCAAACCAAGCTACTCCAAATGTCGACGGTCGAGCATTGTTGGCATCATGCCAAACTCCATTTAAATTAGCACTCATGCAAGCGTCATACCACCAGCCACCTAGGCAAGAGGCAAAATAAACAAGTCCCTAAATGATGAAAATAAATTACTCCCTATTACATTGCCCGATACCAAATACAACTTGTCAGCCAACTATTTAACTCAACACCAGAAGGATGATATGTTTAACAATGGATTCAACAACTTTGAGTATTACGCTTCTATCTCTACTAAAAACTGTGCTGATAGCCGGTTGAATAATATCATACTAATAACTGTTTGCGCTGCTATAATATTTTGTGTTGCAGGACTAGACATTAAGCTTTAAGTTCATTCTAGTAAATAATCATTAATTTATCTCCCTGATATCTAACCCTGAAAATGATTTTGGATTGCATATGTACATATTTGTGTTATCCAATAATGCGTGTACAAGTAAACTCTACATACATCTTAGAAAAAGTCCCTGTATTTAGAGGTACCTTGATGAAGTTCAAAAATATTCTTTGACATTTAGTAAGATTAAGTACCTAGTATTACGTTAGTAGGTCATGCATTGAGTCTACATGTGAAAAAAGATTTAGTAAATCTGAAACAGATCTTGTAGCCAATCACAATGTATGTTTAGGGAAAAACAAAAGTTAGTTAGGTAGAGTACATGAAGATTCGACAAGTATCTAACCTATTCACATTAAAAACACATATTTTATACCACATCAGACAAAATAATTGTTGCCATAGTTTTACGTGAATGAGGCTATCAAGGTCAAAAGTATTGAAAGCTCTGAAGGTCTTTTTAGTGTCGGTTTATTAAGAACAATGTTATGTTCCTCCATTTTTTGTCAAACAGTTATATAATTTTGTTATGTTACCTTGGAAACTTGAAGCACAGCTTCCAGGGTGACCATCATTGTCATAGTCAAAGGTAGAGAAGCCCAATTCATGATGATAAGAGAGAGAATCTTCCGCATCTCCGCTGTAACCACTTACCTAAAATGGAGACATGTATAGGTTTGTTTGCAATAACAGATTCATTAGGCATTCTGCTAGTACAAAGTGAAAACTCTACCTACAACGGATTGTAAGCCAAATGACTTTTACAAATGGAAAGCTTTGTCAACGCAAAAATTTGTGAAAGGGATAATTACATTACCGCCATTAAAATACTGTTTATTTACAATAAGTACTGGATATAAATAATTAAAATACCCATTTACAGTCCAATTGAAATTATATTTACATTTACTTTATGCAGCATGTCATCATCAATGTGGAATATATAAATACAATAGCTATCTAAAAGAGGAATTTGCCTGTAAGATGTGTAGAATTACAAGTTCAGTTTACTTAATATGCGTAAATGTATTTTTTATTTGAAAAACCGTATATATGAAAGATCAATTTTAAAATATGCAAGTCAATCAAAAAGTCGTCAAAAAGAATTTGCAGAATGACAATCTGAAAGTAAAATATATTTCCTTTTTGTAATACGTAAGTATAAGAAACAATGTTTCTAGAGTTCCTACAAGCACAATATGCAGGTAAAGTTTTAAAAACCTAAATATTTGTGATGCATGACCCTTTAGCTATAGAAAAAACTACTAAAGACATCAGATGTAAATAAAGTATGTACCTTCACAACAAAAACTGTTGTGTATATAAATATATACATATGTATTTCGTCTTGACAGAAGACGAAAATACAATCACACTACATGCAAAATATTGCTTGTATTTTACAACGACACGGCTTGATCAAAGAAAGACACTAATAGATGATTTGACAGGACTATGGGTAGCTTCGAGGTGCAGACACTTGTAAATTAGTTTTGACTTGCTTACTGACTTAAATACCCAAAAACTTGATTTGCAGTGTTGAGTTATACGAATGCAACGAACAAACTACAGAGAAAACAAATAAACTATTATGCAACATATTTAAGAAAACAACTTGAAAATTACTATTAAAGCAAACAAACAATCATTAAGCTTTCTTGACGTAACTTTAAACATAACGTAACCAAATTACAGCTTCAAACCTGCCCGAAAGCTGGGTAATATAATAATGTATGTGCACAAACAAAGCAACCATCCATCTTCCATACCGAAAAATTGAACAGACATTGTGACCAAACGATTAAACACTCAATCAGCCAATGAACAACAATTTAGCAGCACAGTGAAACCAAACCAACAAGAACTCCACAAGAGTAGATGTAACAGCAAACTACAATATGGTACCGACATACAAAAATTCATAAAACGTAACAGACAAAAAAAATCACTTGGTACGACCCCGATTCAGCACAAAGCTGCAACCATTATGGGACAAACATTCTTCAACATAGTTAAAAAATGCTTCCCAAAGAAACACCAACTCCAGGCAAAATTTAATGGACAAAACTTAAAACTGAGCTACTCAATAATGCCAAACATGAAGGCAATATTTGATGCAAGCCATAATAAAATAACAGAAACTTACACAACAAAGAGAAATGAAATTGAAAAAATTTGCAACTGCAGGCAAAAAAGAAATTGGCCTTTGGAAAGATAATGCTGAGCTAAGAATTTGATATCCTACACAACAGCGAATAACACTACAGACAACCACGCATCAACCTACATGTACACAGGACTTTGCTCAACAGAATTTAAAACAGGATACAGCAATCATAAAGCTTTGTTTACCTACATTAAAAACAGCACCACACAGAACTGAGCAAACACATTATGAAGTTGAAAGAAAGCAATTCAACATACGACTTAATATGGAAAATATAGGCTCAATCACAACCATATACAAACAAAACAAAACTATGTAAACTATGTTTACTAGAAAAATACTTCAAATTATGTAGACACCACTTCAGCACGTTGAATAAAATAAATGAGTTGTCTTCTAATTGAAGACTTGCTAGGAGCTGTCTTCTTGGTTACACTTGGCACTAAATCACATGATTATAACATCGAGCCCATTTCTAGCATTTCGGCACAGCTTTGCATTTTAGTACAACTGCGCCTGGGGAGTGCAACACAAGAAACAAATCTTTTGCGCTTTTACTGAAAATTTACTGTCTTCCTTATAGTTTTCGTTCTATTGTACGTATATATGTATATTATATATATATATGTATATTTATATATGTGCCAAACATGAAGGAAATAATTATATATACATAAACATAAATATTTATGCACACATATACAAATGTATACACTTGTATGATCTATAAATATTGCAGAATTATTGAAAGTTCACTATGTAAGTTAATTATTTCTACAATAATATGGCGTGCTAATGTGATAATAACTGAAATTCCATAATGTATCAGAATATGTAGATACAGATGAATCTAAAAAAACCTACCAAAAGTTGGTAATTGCTCTCTTCGTTTTCTATTTGAAACCAAGAATAATTGGCTGTTCTTGACTGACTTTCATGATCTTCAAGAAATATACTCAGTTTCTGGTTCTTCTTCGTCAAATAGAAAAGATTTTCCAAACCTTTAAACATACATGAATTTCGTTAAAGAGAAAAAAAAATATAGCATCCCGTGAACAGACCAATGAAAATGATATATGCAACTTGCCACTGAACATATGTCTCGGTTACCTATCCAGTACTCTCCTTGTGGATTGCCAAAACCATGAGCATATTCATCCCATCCTCTGCTGAAATCAATGGTACCATCTAATCTTCTCTGTATTAAAGTCCAACCAGATTGATCATCAAACTGGCAGACAGCTAACACAGGTGCAGACTCAGGGTCAGTATACAGGGTATACACAGCTCCACTGTTTCTTTCTCCGTTATCAAAAGCATCTTGGCAGTCTGAAGTACAAACAGGTAACACAATTATGCGAATGAGGGTAGACCGTAGTCACAATTTCGGTTCTATACTCAATTCATTTTTTAATAGACTAAATAACATGTATGGCTTAGAGGGCTGGTACAATACAGAAGTTTTAAAACAACATACATGTAAACAAAGTGTTCTAACAAGAGTAGGTAATATTAAATTATTTGTAGTAAACCATTTGTTAAGATCGCTTTATCTGCTTTTATTTCATTTTGCAGACTAACCTTGATAAACTTGTGGCGATGTAACTGTGTTACATGTAGAACTCTCTTCTGCACCACAGAACTCTGGTATCTGTAAAATTTGTATGTATATGCATATATGCAATACAAGGAGAAATTCAAGACAAAAAAGACAGAAAGTTAAAAAAACTCATGATATAATATGTATTTAATATTAGCAGCACTGTGGAGTATCACTCTGCGCTGAACTTTTGAAAGTGAAAATATTTCCAGTAACTGAATGAGCACATATAACCTAAAAAAAAACAATAAATAATGAGTAAGGTTAGCTTTAAACTGTAAACCTATCTCTGTTTTGTGGACCTACCCTGTGGCTCATACCCTTTTATATAGTGAGTTTATTTAAACCAAGTATTTTATACTGCATCTTGCAGCACATGCTCTACTACATTAGAAGTAAAATTTATTTGCATCAGTTTATAGTAAATCTGTTTCGGAGATTTTGTATGAACAGAGGTTTACATCAAAGTGTGAAGCTGCTCGAACCAGTTAATTTAGAATAGGTAGTAGTTACAGTGCATGCATTTGACATAGGTTCGATAATGGCTTGTCACGAGTTCTGCAGACTATGCATCCTTTTTGTTATGTAAGATACACAAATAGCTGTTGCTAATTTAAAAAATTTTCATTGACTGGTTTTAGAGGTTTGTTTTTGGTTTTCTAGATTCAGCACTAGCAACTACTATTACATTCAGTTTGCATATCTAAACACATATTAGTATACAGCTGATTGTAGCCATGATTGTGACACCAGATAAACCAACATTTATTGAGTTGACACACTTGAAGGACTAAACTGATAAAAAAGACCAATAGCAGGAGTCAGGGACTCGGATAATAGAATAGTAGTTGATGCATGAGATTAACACCAAATATTTCTATGAAATAAATTTCTAAACAGAGCCAACTGCTGAAAGTCATACCTTAACTATGCATTACAAAGTCATAGTAAAAGTGCACATATAATATCCTTCCAGTACCACTTACATAAAAAACTCACATGTAACGAGGTCTGATACACAGTATCCTTATAAGTACATGCATAAACAAGACTCCTAATGCCACCGTTTGTAAACATATTGGCTATAATAATATTTAATGTGAACTTTGTCATAACTTAGACTTGAGATATGTTTGTATGCAGATATACTGATCGCACAAACACAAATGCAAAACAAGACGGCAGCTAATTTGCCGTGTTTGTGTGAGTGGTAAATCTGTATATTTGTTTCTGGTACTAAACTTCATGCCTTTTTCTTGCTCATCTGGCTTACGTTTACTCGGTAACACACTTGGAGAAAGTGGTCGACTTACTTAGGCAACCTTGATGGTTCCCAATCGGTTTTCACTACAGTATATGCATAAATAAATGTATATGCATGAATATACCAACTGTGCTACCCGGCATTTCTTGGGTACTAAAAAGTCTCTGGTCAGAAAATTACTTTGTGGTTAACATATACCAACATTTGCCATTCTAACTTTTAAACTTAAATAAATTTTTATAAATTAGTAAAAATAAAATAACAATTTCAAAGTTTAATTGGAACTGTGAAATAGTTAGCAAGTTATAGCCAAAAAGTCGGTTTTGCTACGATTACAATAAAAGATGATTCAGAAATGATACCATTATTTTGAACTTGGAAAAAAATTGTGATAATGTTGAATGAATAGCAGTTATTGCATTGAAGTACATGTGTATAAAAAAGGTTACTGTTCTACTAGCCACCCATCTAAACTTTACAAATATGTAAAAACAAACTAAACAAAACAAACATAAATATGAGATTTCTGGTTGTACTTTCTGCGACCCAATGGAGAGATAATGTTAGAATCTTCTCACGGAGATGGAATAATTGCCTGCGAGAGAAGAATTGGCCATGGCCTCAGATATAGTAATTAAATTTTACGAAAAATACTTCTCAAAAAGGACATCATCACACATGATTGCATGAGTGAAATAATCAGTGTGCTCTATATCTACAACTGAAGGCACCAACGCATGAACCCTTAGAAGAATATAATTAGATGCAAATCAATTGGGTAGCATACACCATGTTTATGTGAGTAATATTTTGATATAAATGAACACATATAAAACATGGATACCTATATAATATATGTATACTTATAAACATAAAATATACATATACAAACATATGTATCTATGCATGTATGTACTCGTGTATACCCTAATGTATGCATAAATGCAAGTATGTAGTACACACATGTATGTATGTGAGTGTGTATGTATGTGTATGTATGTACGTATATATGTGGGTATGTATGTATGTGTGTATAAACGTACATATGTATGTATGTATGCATGTGTGTATGCATGTATGTACATATGTATGCACATATGTGCATATGTATTTATGTATGTACGTATCTACGCATTTACACATGTATGCATGTCTGCATGTCTTCATGTATGCATATGTATGATTGCCTGGGAGTCTGTATGTAAGCATATATGCTTACATAAATACTATGCATGTATGGGTACATGTATAGATGTTTGCATATATGCATGTATTAATATATGAATGTATGAATCTATGCATGTATACATGTACACATGTACGCATGTATGCATGTAACCATGTACGAGTGTATATGTTTACTTGTGAATGTGAGTTTGCAGGCTTGCAGGTTTGCAAGTATGCACATACGCACTTGAGCATGTATGCATGTATATATGTATGCATATAGGAATGTATACATGTATGAATGTATCTGTAGTCGTGTTTGTGTGTATGTGCATATGATTCTAAGCATCTATGTATGTATGAATGTATGCATGTATACATGTATACATATATGAATGTATGAATATATGCATGTATACATGTATGCAAGCTTGGATGTACGGTCCTGCGAATGTACAAACATATGTATGTATTAATGCACATATTTAGACGCTTCTATCATGCATAATAGTCATTATGTAGCAGGAATGTTAGATGTCATTTGATTTTAAACTAATTGAAAGTAATTTGACTCGTTATTCATGAAAAGGTTATTCTGTAACTGATGTCATGACATGTTCTTATGTACCATCGTTGTGCGTTTTGCAGCAGCAGGTTCTCTCTTTTCGATGTACGTCAGCCCAGTCTCTTTTCCAGTAGGGTGGGCATGCAAAGTTGAAGAAAATAAATGACACTCTTCAGATGCACTGATTCTCACAGCTGACAGGCAAATAGAGCTTGCAGTGCACAGGTTCACGCAGAATGAGAGAGAAAAACTTCCTATATAAATAAGAGGAACAGATTAATATATGCCTTTCTACATGGTACTAAATCTTTGTTTTCTATTTCAAAGTAATCTAAGTATTGCATTAGAAAAATGTTTACTCCAGGTTTCAACTAGGTTTAAACTTTAGTCTAGTCTGACCATGTATGTATTGATTCTGCAGATTATTTGCATGTGAATACTCCTTGCCAAAATTTAGTATTTGCTTAATATAATTATAAAAGATGCAATGGCCCTTAAAAATCTTAATGGACAAAAACTTGGCATTGAAGCGAATATATTTATATTATTTATGTTATATTTGAATTGAAAGTATAACACAGCAAAACTACTGATATTTTAAGATCGTGAAAGTTACCTGCTGCCTCAAAATAATAGTAGTTTGTAAGCAAATATTGAGAAACATCTCTGATGATATCATAGAGCTCATCCATTGCCACTAGAGTACTGCATATGATGGTGATCAGTAGAATAAAGTTAGGAGAGATTAAACAAAACTTCATGCTGGCTTGCTGGAGACCACACAAATGAACCGTATATTTTATGAATTTAAGTGGCTGTTTCATCAAAAATAGAAATCAACGGTAATGCATAGGCAAGTTCATTCATCTCTTAAAACTAAAAATTGCTCATTACAGCATTTACTTTAATAATACAACCAATTATCTTTACTGAAAATATAAATATGATTTCCGATAATTTTAATTTCAGGATGAAAAGCTGTAATCAGTAAAGTGTTTAATCTGTGTCAACAGACTTAAAATATTGGAACTGTCTTTTACATTAATGACTAGTATTAAATTCTGTCAATAATGTCATCAGTTGCTGGCACAGACCGACCCTCCTTCTTAGTTCTCTTTTTAAAATAAAGCTCTGAAACTAATCGGTTATGCCGTTTTCAGCCTTATCCAATTTAAACTGCAAAATTTGAAGTCTAATTGATGTCTTTAAGTTATATAATTACAAAATAAGTTTTTACTGATTTATTTAGAATTGAACATTATGTTGAAATACTAGCGTTCCCACGGTGATTCGTAGTAGAATATCATTTTCCATGTAGTGTATCTGGAGAATGCCAATTATTCTCTTCAACCCCGCATGCACACCCTACATGAACATAGACTGGGCTGATATACATTGAAATAAAAAAATGGTGTTGCAAAAAAGAAAGTTGGAAAATTAGAATTAGAAAACTTTAAATCAATTTTATTTTGGTAAACTCCAAATAGGCTTTGATGTGGTCATGCCTTGTCTTTTCAGTAAGTTTAATTTGCTGATAAACTAGTTAAAATTCAATGTATGTACGTATATGCATGTATGCGTGTATGTACATGTATGTATGAATGTATGTGCATGTATGCGTGTATGTACATGTATGTATGAATGTATGTGCATGTATGCGTGTATGTACATGTATGTATGAATGTATGTGCATGTATGCGTGTATGTACATGTATGTATGAATGTATGTGCACGTATGTGTGTATGTACATGTATGTATGAATGTATGTGCATGTATGCGTGTATGTACATGTATGTATGAATGTGTATGTATGTGCATGTATGCGTGTATGTACATGTATGTATGAATGTATGTGCATGTATGCGTGTATGTACATGTATGTATGTATGAATGTATGTGCATGTATGCGTGTATGTACATGTGTGTATGAATGTGCGTATGTATGTGTGTATGCATGTTTGCATTTAGGTATGTATGTATGTGTGCATTTAGGTATGCATGTATGTACATATGTATGTTTGTATGTATACATGTGTGTATGTATGCATGTATACATGTGTGTATGTATGCATGTATACATGTGTGTATGTATGCATGTATGCATGTGTGTGTATGTATGTATGTATGTATGTATGTATGTATGTATGTATGTATGTATGTATGTATGTATGTATGTATGTATGTATGTATGTATGTATGTATGTATGTATGTATACTTGTGTGGGTGCATGCGTACATATGTATATAAGTATGTAATGTATGTATATACGTACATATGTACATATGTACATATGTACATATGTATGTACCTACATATGCATGTAGGTACATACATAGGTATGTAAGTATGTATGCTTGCGCATATGCAAATATATATATATATATGCATGTACGATAAAGTACAGGCTAAAAGTCAGCATGAAGTGCTCGATACTAAAGTAGAGCTTACTATAAATTTGGCAAGAAATTTATTAAAATTTGACTAAGGAAAACTATGAAACTTTTAGTAATTTTTGTTTAGTCAAATTTTAATAAATTTCTTACTATGTTTATATATGCATGTATTATAATGTATATACATGTACAGTGTGTATATGTATTTATGTATGTAGGTATGCTTGTGTGTAAGCTTCTATGTATGTTTGCATGTGCTCATGTACTGTTGTACGTATGTTGGGATGTATGAATTTACAGATGCATGTAGGTACAGATGTGTGAACAGACACATGTTTTAATATACGTACAAATACTTGGGTTTACGGAAGTATGTAGATCAACAATTTCATCAAAAAAGAAGTACAGGCACATAAATGTATATGTGTGTGTTTGTGGGTATTAAATTTGTAAAAATTAAATTTTTATGGACAACCAGATTACTTTCATGAAATATTCATAGGTAACACTTTCGTGCTTTTTTCAGCACCAGATTATCTCTTTTCAATGTCAAGCAATGCGTTCTCTGTTCTGGTAGGGTGTGTGCTTGCAAGGTTGAAAAATATATGAGGCATTCTCCAGATGCACTGACTTTCACAGCTGACAGGCAGGTACATGTAGAGCTTGCAGTACACAGGTGTACGCAAAATGAAAAAAAAAACTTTATGTGTATAAATTAGGGAGCAGTTTACCATATGCCTTAATATATGCTATAAAGGCTAGGTTGGTTTTCCATTTCAAAGTAATCTAAGTTTTACACTTGAAAAAGTACCTTAGACTAATCAAAGCATTGAATCTCTAGTTGAATTGCAGGTAAAACTGCAGGTAAAACTATTTGCTATACTTTAATTTCAGCTAAGATAATGATAAACTATGCAACAGCTTCTAAAAGGTTATTAGGAAAAAAATACGGCAATGTTTTAAACTTATTTATATTTTTTATGTTAAATATGCGTCAAAGGTAGAGCACATCAAAGTTACTAAATGCCTAAGATCGTAAAATGTTACCTTTAGCCTCAAAACTATTGTGGTTGATGAGCAGATGTGGAGAAACATCTCTGATGATATCATATAGCTCATCCATTGCCACCAGAATACTGCATATGATGGTGATCAGTAGAATAAAGTTAGGAGAGATTAAACAATACTTCATGCTGGTTTGCTGGAGACCACACAAATGAACCGTATATACTATGAATTTAAGCGGCTGTTTCATCAACAATAGAAATCAATGGTAATACATAACCAAGCTCATTCATCTCTAAAACTAAAATTTGCTCATTACAGCATTTACTTTAATAATACAACCAATTATCTTTACTGAAAATATAAAATTGATTTCCGATAATTTTAATTTCAGGATGAAAAGCTGTTATCAGTAAAGTGTTTAATCTGTGTCAGCAGACTTAAAATATTGGAACTGTCTTTTACATTAATGACTAGCATTAAATTCTGTCAATAATGTCATCAGTTGCTGGCACAGACCATCCTTCTTAGTTTTCTTTTTAAAATAAAGCTCTGAAACTATCTGGTTATGCCGCTTTTAGCCTTATCCAATTCAAGCTGCAAAATTTGAAGTCTAATTGATGTCTTTAAATTGTATTATTACAAAAAATCTTTTTACAAAATTTACTTTGATACTACAACAAATTTATTATAAGTTTACGCTTTACTGAAAACGTAAAACTTATTACCGATATTTTTAATTTCAGGATGAATAGCTGTAATCAGTAAAATATGTAATCTGTGTCGGCAGACTACTTGAAATATTGGAACTGTATTTTATATTAATGAATAGAATTGAAGTCTGTCAATAATATCATCACTTGCCAGAACTAACCCTTTTTTTCAGTTTACTTTTTACAATAAAGCTCTGAAACTAATTGTTTATGCCGTTTATTGCTTTATTCAACTCGAGCTGCAGAGTTTGAAGTTTTATTAATGTTGTTAAGTTATATAAAGGAAAAATATTTTTGTGTGGAATTATTTAGAATTAAACATCATTTTGAAATGCTGGCGTTCCCATGGTGCTTCATAGTAGAATATCATATGCCATGTAGTGCATCTGGAAAATGTTATTTATTCTCTTCAACCTTGCATGCACACTCTACAGAGACAGAGACTGGGCTGATGTACATTGAAATGAAAAAAGAATTATTTTGCAAAAAATCCAACAACCGTGCATTTGTGTATGTCATGACACCAGTTTCTAGTTAACCTGTTTATCGGTAAAAAGTCAAACTTTTTTATGTGTTTACCAGCGTCGTTTGCCATTACTGAATAAAAAGGTTTTTATTTACATTTATATTGTATTTCATTGTTCATCAGTAGATCGATCTATTGAATTTTGAGTACATTCATCTAGATTTTATGATATCACAAAAGACCATTATTGTTATTAACTGCTACTCTTAAAGGTGACTCACAGAGTGTAAAACAGGAATAGTTCAGCTTGATCAGACATCTTATAAATGCGAGGCAAAAGAACTTTCAAATGAGGTTTATCTTTTTTCTTTCAGATTTGCTCATATATCTTGAAAAAATTATGTTGGAATTTACTTTATGGGTCTTCAAAGTTTTCCGCTTATTGGTTGATGATTCCTATTAAAAGTCAAAACATAGCAGTAGTTGCAATCAGTTCAATAAGCATCTTCACAAAAAAAAAACGTTTTGTCTTGGTTAGTTTGGAATGTGACTTGATTAGACAAGTTTTAGGGAGCTAATCAGTGAGGGAAATTAATTCTAGTTTCTGAAAGTCAAAGTTTTAAAAAAACTAGCTGAAATTACCAAACAGTGCTTTAGTCAGAGACACCAATTTGATAAGGAGGACAACTCTAAATATCGGAAGTTAATTTTTGACTGTTTGTAGGTTTTTTGCACCTTTGAGATAAGGTCACAGTATGTTGGAGTTTGCTCAAAGGAATGGCAAAATGGCTTTGCTACAAAAGTTTGTGTTTGTACAGTGTATACCATTGGAAAGAAAAGTGTGAATGAGGAACAGCACTGATTCCTCTCTTTACTACTGGAATGAGCCACTACCTATCTGCACACTCTAAGAGAAATCTAAATCTATGTGTTTACTTGTTTTGCATGTTGAACTTTAAAGTTCAACATGGTGCATGTTGAAAAAGAATGATTCTGCCAATTATCTTACAGAATTCTTAAACTCTTTACAGCCTGCCAGTATGCTTCCTCTCAATCTTCAACAACACATTGGTGCCCTGGTTATGCTTTTTCAATGCTCGAAGTTATTTAGGTTTGTAATGGAACAATAATGATCATCAAATATCTATCACTAACTCTTAATTGTGCTACAGCGCTTACCGGAGCTGCAATGGATGAAAAAGTTTGCATCCCTTGAGTACCACTAATTCCTACAAATGTTCCGTTTAAATTTAAATGCAATGAAATTTCTGTTTGACTTTCATTTGTTTAGAATATCAACAAATCTCAAGGTCAAACATTAAAGACTGTTGGCATTAATCTTTGAACAACTCTCTTTTCACATGGACAATTTTATGTTGCGCTAACCAGAGTAGGCAGTGTAATAGTCCTTTTCATTTTCTCTCTATTTGATTAGACGACAAATATTGTTTACCCTCAGGCGCATCAGTGATATACTAATACTATGCCAAAAAACCTTTCAAAGATGTATTCCACAGCGACGGTCACTTTTCTTTGTTATTATTTGTTTGATATAATCATGATTTTATGGTTGTTTTTACTTTTGTATGTCACATTTCTATCAACTGATATTTTTACCATCATTCATTGTAGTAGAACAGACTACCTTTAGCCATGTTTTCCGAAATATTTCAGGATTAGAGACATTACTGGTGTCTTAGTTTTTTCTTTAATCTCTTTGGGTCCGCACAAACTGCTTATCTCACACAATGTGTTTAGGAACCTATAATTTCACTGTATGGTAATCATTTTTGGGCGCAACATTAAAATTATTCAGATATTGAATGTTGTATACATGTTAAATGGTTTATATGTTCTACTTAAAATTGAGTAACACGACATTTGTTTACCTTTTAGATGGTCCGAAAATGACTTATGTTTACAAGTATTAAAATAATTAAGTTTCTTGGCAATCGGTAGTAAAGCTACAACTACATGTACATTTATGGTTTTTATTGTATTTCTTTGAATTAGAAGAACTTTTTACCAACCTCTACTTAAAAATGTTTTTTTATTTGTAAAAAGATTGTTGAATTTTTTATTTAACTCTTTATTTTAAAAGTCATTGAATTCTATAATTATCGCATCTGTTTGCAGCATGTTTTGTTAAAAGGGTATAAAAAACAGATTAAATTAAGTTTTAGCTGTGAAGAAAAAAAGGATTTATGAAGGAAAATAATAATAAAAAAATAAAAAATTCTAACAAGCAAAAATGGATTTCAAAGGAAGTTTTCTTAAAATAGGTGAAGCGGTTTTTCCCTGAAGAAATTTTTTTTATTCGAGAAACGCGATCAGAAGAGCGTACAGCTGATGCAATGCATCTCTAAAATGATGCAACATACAAACAATGAATAATTGCCGCAATCAGTTTTGAAATGAACTTTAATACTAAAATTCAAATACGTTTAAGTGGTTTCCCATGACTGCATACAAAGATCCGTGAAAAAACACTGACTATATGTTCTCAGGGGCATAGCGCAAAAGATTATATGGTAATAATGTACTTTGTGCACAGTTCTTACCTTTAAGACATACATGTACAAAACACTGTATCTAATTTATATGAATTTAGTTTACTACAAACATATTTTAAATAATTTTTGTACGATATTCAGTCATCTTTTAACTCTATTTTTGTTCTTTATCTGTTTTTGAACGAATTTTTGTTATAACAGATAGAAAAACCGATTTAACAAAGTCTGTGAAGGGAAAAGGCCTTTATGAAAGGAAAAGTCTAATACAACATCTTTACGAGCATGGCTGACTCCAAAGCCTGTTTGATATAGATTCAAATACGCTTGAGTGATTTACAATGACTGAGACTACATTTAACTAGCCCCCTATGTACTGCATACAAGGATACATAAAACTTACTTAGAATACATTATATTCATTTATACACGTTTACATTTTCAGAAGTTTATATGCCTCCTGGGAGCTTGCGACTTTAAAACATGGGTTGTGCGTCATTATTTTACTTCTTGGGTAGTGTGGATATATGACTTTTGTCCACAATAACACAAAAACTTTTATTTCTCGAGCAATGCCGCATAGTTCCGCTACTATATCATTATAATCAAAAAATTAAATCTATATTTAGCATTTATAATACTTTTTTCTGACTCAGCCAAATCGAAAAAATTATAAGATTACCAAGCGTTAACTGCAAGCAAAATACATCTACAAGTAAAAAACAACTTCTTCAGTTCCCTTATACATACTAAACTGATTTTATTTCAAAAGTGTGCAGCAACTCAAAAATGCAGTAGTACCATGTTCACATTATGCTACATATTTTCTTGTTTTTTATGGCACTTCTTGGGTGATGAGCATACAGTTGCAACAGGAATTTATTGTTATTGTCATAACTATAACAAATCTTTTCATTTTTACATGTTTATTATCAGCAATTTGTTATTAGATTAACAGCTTTGGGCCTGACTGGTATGACTGGTTTTTAAACAGTAAATGTTGCTCTTCAAAACTACCAGTACTGTCACTTAAGTTACCAATAAAAATTACTTTAATCTTATAGCACTTACTCTTATAGCAAAAAATTCTAGAAAATATTTTGCTACTGCACTGCTAAGCGATCGCCACAATTTGTTGAATTGAGACTTCTACATGCTTAAAACACAAATCATGACTCACCAGTTATTTGTCTATAGCCTGTTTTTTGCCATGGTATATACAAACTGAGCAACAGTAATGTGATTGTGTGCATAAAACCTATTATCAATAACATCTACTACTGTACATAAACTACATACATGTATATGGCCTTCCGCCTTTCCAACGTAAAGCATTACATTTGGAGAATTTATGAATATTCGTCCCATGGAAAACTTTGACCCTTTACTGTGTTCCAGGACTGTAGTCAAGTGCAAAGTTTTCTGCCTATGCATGGTGCCTGGTAGCAGCTGTTGTAGCTAGTGCATCATGTTCTTGTTGCCGCTGCATCTGCTCAGAGGTTTCTGCGTGTCTGGTCGTTGTAGTGGCTGCACTGAACCGTTTGAGTCACTGTTGGGTCCGCTCAGCAGTCACTGCACTTCTAGCAGCTGCAGCATCTATTTTGGCCTGTTTTCTATGTACCTGTGTTTGTTCAGCGATTTCTGCTCTTCTAGCAGCTGCTATTCTGTTTTGTTGTAAGCGTAGTTGTGTTTGCTCTGCAGTTTCTGCGCTTTTAGCAGGTGCAGTGGCTATTCTGTTTCGTTGTAGGCATAGCTGTGTTTGCTCTGCAGTTTCTGCTCGTCTAGCTGCTGCTTTGCGAATTCGGTCTCTTTCTCTACAGGAATCAATCTGTTCTTGCATTTGGGCAGTAGGCTTTTTGGGATGCATTGTACTGCTTCAACTGTTTTTAAAAGTGAATGAGATGATGTGGTTTTTGTAATATATGCTGCTCGCTTTCTTCTCACCGTCATCTATTGCGACAGTCGGAGTGCCCGTGCAAGTTCTGTAGTAGCTGTAGTTCTGTGGTACTCGTAGCTAAAAAAAAAGTGAAAGTAAGTCAGCTGCGGAAGGAAATGAACATGCTTACTATCACAAACAGTAGCAAATTCAACCTTTTTAATTAGTGGAGGTGTGGCAATTCATAGACAGTAGAACATTTAATAAGAAGTACTAACCTTTTTGATGTAGAAACTTAGTAGGTGAAACGCAGTAGCAGTACCCGTGCAAGTTCTGTCGTAGCTGTAGTACTCGTAGCCGGAAAAAAGCAAAAGTAAATTACTGTAGCTGCAGAAGGAAATGAACATGTTTACTATCACAAACAGTAGCAAATCCAACGTTTTCAATCCTTTCACTGAAATAGACTCATTTTTGCGTTTTCTATGGTCTGCCGCCGTAGATACATTTTTGCAACTTTCCCAGCAATATCTAGTAACTGACTTTTTTATTCGTTGATGACATAACCAAATATCTTTGAGACTTACAGCAGTGACAGTGTTGTTTTAAGATTTATCTATAAAATTAGCCTAAAGTTTAATTTTAAATTTTTGCTTTAGATTTTTCAACATAAAACGAAGACTTTTTGTGCAAGTTCATAAAATGCGTTCGAGATAGAAAAAAAATAACTACTTATGTTGATGACACCATAGCCAATTCAAACTTTCGTGATTACATAGATAATTAAAATAGCAATAGCAGCACTGACTCTGATGGTGGTGAAAGTAAGGGTTTTGTAAGACTAAGGAACATGGTAGAGGATCGTTTTAGCTTTGTAGCTTTACATCGCTGTATCAATGCACAAAATATATATACAATTAATTTTTGGCATAGCAGGGTTTGTTAACATGTTGGCAAAAAGAAATGTATAACCAAAATAAACGTTCTAGATGGAGTTTGACATTTAAAAAATATTGTATACATATCATGAAGCAATATCGGTAAAATGGTTGGCATTAGTCCGACAGCTAAATTTGAACATGAACGCAAGTGAAAGGGTTATGTAGTGGTGGTGTGTCAATTTATAGACAATACAACATTGAATGACAAGAACTCACATTTTTATGTATAAGTTTAGTCGGTGAGAACAGCATTTTTCCAGCGGCCTCAAGAAACAAACGTTCGCGTGAACTTTTCGGTACACATCCGCAAGGATAATTAATGACAAGTAAAGTACTACTCATTAATTTATTTCATTTAATGAGTAGTACATTTGTATAGCTGTAAAGACACCGTTGTGTAGGCCACAGAACTCACGACGGTGTGTTTAACACGGCAGCAACTTTGCTGTTTAAAACGGAACAGTAACATTGGGCAACGTAAAGAGGCGTGCTAACCAGAGATTTCGGTGAATGCGCCCTAGCGGTGAAAGCAAAACCACAGAATTGCTGCACTTCAATATAAGCCGCTTGGCTCAAATCGTCAGAAGAATAGCAGCGGCTAATAGTTCGACATAACAGTATTTAGTACTCATTCAGTTGGCTTTGTGCGACTGAATGGAAAAAAAAGACCGCTCTTTACTTTAATTACTGTTACTACTCATACGTATTAATTCAGTTGGCTCCGTACGACCGAAATTCGTACGACGAAAAAGAGAAAGACCGATCTATAAAGTGGACACATACACAGATACACAGACAACGATTGTCGTTTATATAGTAGATGTAATTATATTTTTAGATGAGCTGTACCACCCAGCATTGCCCGAGCAATGAAAAAGTCTTTCGACAAAAAAATTCATTTTTGATTAACATGTAACAAAATTTGTTATTCTAACTATAAAACTACATATCATGAGAAAAGTTTTTTTTGCGAAATTGAAATAAATTAACGGAGAAAATAAAATAACTGTCAAGGTTTTCAAACTTTATAGATTTATGTTGTGTTGTATTATGAGATTTTCTAGGCTCATGCTATATTGGTGTCTGAGCTCAAGGCAGTACAGGTGGTCTTGGTAATTACGGTGAGTGGATAAAGCTGGATATAGCTAGTGGGTAAAGCTCATAGATTAGGTAATATAAGGCAGTATGGGGAGGTGTAAGGAAGCGTAATGAAAGACAGACGTTTTTCTTCATCTTCACATCAATACATGTAAGTGTACTTATTTATACAACTTGTCATGGTTGACAGGATTTGTTTTGGGCTTCTTCGCTTCAATTTCATGTAAGTGCATATATCTACAGAACATTGCGCAGTTGACAAAGCTCTATTTTTTTTTCTTTGTGCTATCATTAACGATAATTTACTGGTTTCGGTGTAAGTTTAACGTTTGATTAGACCTATTCACCGGTGTGCAGGTAAGGTGAGGTGCGGTAGAGTAGTGTTGTGAGGCTGTGAGGTGTTGCAGCGGTGAGGCATCGGTGTTGGAGAGGTGTAGATATTTGTTAAGTGTTCGGCGAAGGCGAGGATTACAAAAATATATACGCGTGGGGCAAAGTAAACTTGTGGCAGGAAAGAAATATACTGTTTTGTGTCGGGATGAAGATTGATTATTCGAAGCTGGTTTTTGGTGAGCAGTGATGGTTCATGGGAGAGATGTATAGAAGAAATGAATTTATGTATTGAGAGTGCAGTTGAGAGAAGAAGTTACGAAGGTGAAGGTGGCAATAGCTGCTTTATTATGAGAGGTAAAGCTAGGTTAGTGCAACTATTGAGAGCTATTGGGCATAATGGTAGAAAGGTATGGAGGGGTGCAGGGTTTAATGTAATTTGTGCAATTTCTACTTATGAAAAGGCAGTGGAGATTTTGCAGGGTTACTATGGTAGACAAGAGAGTATGTTTGTAAAGCGGCATAAGTTTCTGACGAACAGGCAGGCACTTGAAGAAAGTGATAGCGAATACTTACAATGGGTAGAGAGTTTGAGCAGATATGCCGAGGTAGCTAACAATGATTATAGGGCAAGGTTTGCCCTTATAGTGGCGGTTAACGGGTTGAGGGATGGAGAAGTAAGTAGAGATTTGAAGAAGATTGCCAATCTGACTTGGGAGTGGTTACATGAGGCGTTGAGGGCTTGTGAGATGCCAAACAATTTGGATAGATTCTTGAGAACTGAGAGTAGAAGTACTGACTTAAAAAGTTAGGTTAAGATGGAAGTAGCAAAAGTGGCAGAGTGTGATAGCTGTGCGCAGTACTGGAATAACAGTAGAAGCTACGATTCGACAAGTAGATCATCCCCTAGAAGTAACCTTAAGAGTGGTAGAAGGTATTATGGTAATAGTAGTGAGGAGCGTGATACTAGTAGGTATAGGAAACAATGTCGGGAGTGTAACAAGGAAAGTGGCAGTAGAAAATATAGAGATATTAACAAGAAAAGCTATGTCTCTAGATATAGAGAAAACAGTAGAGGGAGTAGTAGAGATAGAGTTTTCTACAATTGCAAAGGTAGTGGCCACAAGACGCGGAGTTGTTCCTCCATTAAATTATTTTCTTGTGGACGACAAGAACATGTATCTCGTTATTGTACAAATAAAGGAGGAGATGTAAGTTACGACAGATGAGGTAGCAGCAGGTGGTCAGGAGGTAGCGGCGATAATAGCTATGAGCGGTATGGTAGCCGGAATAGAAGTAGGGAGAGGTCCAGGGGCCGAGAAAGCCCCCGCAAGGCAAGATACAAGTTGAGTAGGTACTGGAAAAATAGTATGAATAGGCTTGAGGGGGAGAGGTATAAGGAAAGGCTTGAGACGAGTCGGAATGACAATAGGTACCGATATAAGGGGCGGAAGCGTTAAGTTCTCTGGTTCTGGGGATAAATATGATGATGACACTTGACTAGGACGGAGAATTGTGCATGTTTTTGAAGTTAATGGAGTAAATGTGGAGTTTAAGTTTGATATTGGGGCCGCGTTGTCAATAGTAACTGCGACAACAGCCAATAAGTTGAAATTACAATTAAAGAAACCGTCGACAGTTGTAGAAACTGCTGATGGTAGTGAGTTAAAGTGAGGGAAGTAAACACAGTCATGCGGATGCTGAAGTTTATGTGGTGAAAGGATTGAGAACAAACTTTTTGGGCATAACTGAGTTGAAGCAGCTAAAATTACTTTCTGTTGTTAATGCATTATGCAAAAGTAAGTTTGAGCCTGTTAAGGAGTGTAGAAGTATTAAGCCAGTTAAGCCGTTTTCGCGGATAACCATTATTCTGAGTCAAGTTATGTTTCAGATGATGTCAACTTGCAAAACCTGACAAATAAGTCTGGCAGAGAGCATGATGTTACGAAAGCCCACACAAGTCAAGTTGGTGGACTTGTGAAACTAAGAGAGCACAGAGTAGCAGATACGTAGAAATTGCGAGTCAAGGGGGGACAGCCCAAGGCACCAGAGAGGTGCAAGTGTTTATGGGTTATAATAGAGAACACAGTCATGATGAGGTAAGTGAAAGTGCTAAGAAAGTAGCTGAACCAGTATATGCAATGGAGAAAGTTTGCTCTTTTTAGCTGAGGTGTCCAACAAAGAAATTTTAAACTGAGATGGTCATGAGAGAAAGGTAGAAGAGATAGAGAGGGAAGAATAGGAGGTACAGATGCAGTCAGAGGAGAAAATGGCTAGGCTAAAAGCGAAGTGTAAGGCAGCAGTCATGAACTTGGAAAATTTTAAGGCATCCAGAGTAGCTGCGCAGAGGTGTTAGCCAAGGTTCAGATGAAAGTTGCTGGTAGCAGATCAGCACTGGGGGATGGTCAGGTCAAGCTGGATAGGTCTGAGCCTATGTCAACTCCCAGCACTGTGGTGCCATTCCCTGTGCAGCCGGTTACAGTCCAGGTGTAGACTTCCCACAGGAGGCTGTCGAGTCTGCCTCTTATCGGAAAAAGCGAAGTAAAAACAGAAAAGACAAAGTTGAGGTTGAGGACTTGTTACTGACCTAACCAAAAGACTCCGGACTAGTCGGGGTTGGTGGAAGTAGTGTTGGTAGTGACAGTGATCACGGTAAAAGTATTGGTAGCGGCGGAGGTCAGGGTAATGGAAAAGCCAGTGCAGACTGGCAATGGAGCTGGCAGTAATGAAGAGAGTATTTTAGACGGTGGCACAGGGTCAGACAAGCCAGGAGTCAGGTAACGAGCAACACAAGTAAGGTAACTACTACATCTGCTTGTTGGTAGTGTTTGGGCGGCCAAAAAGAAAAAAAAGGAAAGGGCATGTTGTATTATCAGATTTGCTAGGCTCAAGCTATATTGGTGTCTGAGCTCGAGGCAGTACAGGTGGTCTTGGTAATTACGGTGAGTGGATATAGGTGAGTAAAGCTAGTAGATCAGGTAGTATAAGGCAGTATGGGAGGGTATAAGGAAGTCTAATAAAAAACGGATGATCTTCTTCATCTTCACATCAATACACGTAAGTGTACATATTTATACAACATTTTGTTGGTTAAACTTTGTACTAAATCACAAGGGTGAGACATCGAGCCCATCTCTTTTATTTTGTTACAGCTTTTTTATATCAGTCAAACTGTGACTCAGAAGTTCATCACAGGGAAAAAATTTGTTGGCGTCTCCATTGAAAATTTACTTAACTCCCAATATTTATCATGTTATACATAGATTTACATGTGCATGTATATCTAACTACGTGTAGAAACTACATGTAAGTTATGGTTTATAATAAAATACTTTAGCTAAATATATATTATCTTTTATACGACACTTCATCACCTTATTAGCTTTACACCTCTATAGCACTCTGCAAAAAATGTTGGAAGGTAAGAAGGGTAAAAACTTTCGAAAGGGTAAAAATTTTGGACATTTTTGTGTGGTTTACCTATGTTGTTTCATAGCTAGCAAATCTGAAAGTAAGTGACCAATGGCTACTGGACCTTGTTGAAAAGTTGTCAAAACCTTTGCCAGCACACTGACAGTGGCATGTTTTGAAGATACTGTTGATGCTTTGTTCTCTTTTCAATTGTGTACTGAGACCAATCATTGATGACTGGAAATAATATTTGCATCGCATTAAATTGAGTTTATTGCGATCATTTTTGATACCTAATAATACGTGTATATCTGGATTATATCAAAATCAACCAACAACAGATTTGTAACACAACTGAACTACTAGGACTGATTATTTTAACCGTATGACATATACATGCATGATGTTTAAAGATTAATGTTTTTGGAATTATATAATGTGGTGTTAAAAACTCTAGAACAATGCAAAGCAGCACCAAATTCTATTGCCAAAATTGAATTATAAATTACATTATAATGCAATGTAACATACTAAAACCAATTTTGAAATGATGCGAGCTACAAAAATATAATTATGCTCCAATTTACAATGCCATAACATAAAACAATTAAACCCGTAATAATACTGTTTACAACAACGTATACCAACATTTCACTGCTGTAGTATATATTATTTTCGATATAGCATACTATTTTGTAAATAGTAGAATGTATTTACAAAAAATAAAATAATTTTGTACTATATTATATAATATCATATACAAGTATACAGTGTTATATAGTATAAGACAAGGCAAAGCTACAGTGTATGTCATATAACACAATGAAGCACTGAAAAAAATTACAAAAGATGAAAACTTTACATATTTAAATTATTGATAACGATGAAAATATAAGCAAGCAAAAAGATGAAAATATAAAACTTTACTGTAATTTGTGCACCGCAACATTGCAGCAATTTACAATATAATTTATTATTTATAACATAAAACGGTATAATATAGTACAATAATGATTATAGTTACATGAATAACATATTGTATCACAATGAATTATACCCAAATAATCCATGTTTAAATAAAATGTTTTAGAGCATGATGTATGGAACAAAATGGTATGATCGCTCTTTTTTGAGTTAACCTAACAGAGTATATTAGATTGCAATGTGACAAACAAATGAATACTAAAATATAAATAGAAGTAACTAGGCATTCTATAAGAAAGCATACTATATATCACATGTTACAGTAAAATAAATTACATAACTTAACGTTTATAGCGTAATATACGATTTTGGTTTTTTAAGCAGACATGTTAAAAACCATTTACTATAAAATAGTTGTAAAGAAAGCTTCTATAATACAAAGCAGAAAATTATGTCATGCAATAAAATACAACATGCATATGGCATTAATTAGAATAATATAAAGTAGCAATGTTTCTATGGTGCAATGCAGCATGAAATAATCTATTATAACAAGGTATGGTGAAGTATAAAAATGACTAAAATATTTTCACAAAATATAAATTTTTGTACAATAACAGAAAGGTCACAGCATAATAAAAACAACGCTTTGTTACAATGCAGTAATATAATATGATATAACTTTACTTTATGTCAAAAATATTTGGCAGGTTTTTGAATACAAAAGGCAGCAACAGAGGCCATTGAAATGGCAACCTATTGGTTGTAGAGCGGTAGAATATTTATATTTATAGCAACCTTAGGGTTGTTATGTCACCATATAGGTAATGTATGCTGGTAGAATGTTAGACAAAAAAGTACTAGCTATCCTATAGCCAGAAAAATATAGCACAACACCAAGATGTATGTAATTAAGAAGCAAACTGTTGGATATGTTATGCATCAATAAGAATGGCTATAAAAACTTTAAATGGCTCTAACTGAAGGGTTGTTGATATATAAATTCAGTAAAAAGATTGCTGCCAGCGATATTTGGTCTGTTGAAAACACTTCTTATCTTACTCAATCAAAGTTGCTTATTTGGTTCTTAACACAAAAAGACTTTGAAAAAACTTGTTTCTTTTTTATTGTTTAATACAGTTGTAAGTGAACACGCAACAAAACTGTTTACTGTCGGAAAGAAAATGCGACACATGAATGAAAAATTATGTTTTTACACCTTTAACAAGGTCCAATCAGCTTTTATGCGTTGTTCTGTCAGTGCTTTAAAATCTAAAACTGTATATATATATATATATATATATATATATATATATATATATATATATATATATATATATATATACAGTAGATGCAGTATGAACAGTCTCTTGCATGAAAGTGCTCAATATTAAAATAGAGCGATGTAAAATTGGGTAAAATGATTATTGCATGGCAATATGAAACTATTAGTAATAAAGTTGTTTTAAACTTAACTTTAACTTTCATTTTTACCCAATTTTATATATATATATATATATATATACTTGTTGTACCACCCGGCGTTGCCCGTTTGGTCAGAAAATTTGTTTGTATCGGACACGGGAGAACAGCTGGCTGAACTCAAAATGTATGAATCTTCTTAGTCAATAATCTACTTACATCTGTTGTACAGGTAACATTTGTAGAACATATTTGCTTGTATTTTGGTTCAAAGTAGCACTTTTTGCATCTATATATATTCACACTAGTTGTACTACCGGGCGTTGCCCGGGTAATATATTCATTTGGTCAGAAAAGTTGTTTGTATTTAACATGTAACAACATTTACTTGTATTTAACATGATACAAAAGTTTATTTCTAATTTTCAAACTTCATAAGATGAGGAAATCGGTTTGTTTAGATGAAACAACTCAGGAAGGTGAATATAACAATGCATAAGCTTTCAGAGTTTGTCAAACAACTGTTTTGTTTATTTCAATGTTTGAATCTATATTACATATAAGAAGTTTTACCTTTTGGTTGCTTCTACTACTTCAGAGAAATCACTGACTTCGATGTCAATGCATTGTTACCTAAATAAAATTATTTCATATTTTGAAACTATTTTGTCAACGACATATATATTTTAGTAAATCGGCAAAAATGCAAAGAATAATTAATCACTCCAAGAAACTGTTATAAAAATATTAATTGAAAACAAAAAATTTTTGTTTAAAGTTGCTTGTGAAGTGCTGCACACAGAAAAAACTGACAAAGCTGCTTTATTACCATTTTATCAGCGTTCACTGTGAGTGCCATATAGATTTTAATCCATTCTTTAGATGTTCCGTGCGTGTCATATTATTAATTATACCTAAGCCATGACTCGAAGAATATTACTGATAACAAATTGTTAGTTCGTAATACCTCAAAGTAAATACATTTGATAAGCTTCACAGTTAATGCATGTCACACAGATTGAAACTCTTGAAGAAAAAGGAAACTGAATAAAAGATTTCAATAAAAAGTTAGGGCCTCACAATCTAAACATAAGGTTTAGGGCTAAATTTATATCTTAGAGGCAACAAATTTAGTAACTTATACAAATTGTGGTAGATGCAGAATTCCTAAATTCACAAACTACATTTTCTATTATTCAGAGATGTACGTGTCATTCTGTTTTAGATTTAAATTACTAGATTAAAAGCTAAATCTAAAAAGCAAATCATATCAGGAAAACTTTTCCAAGACATTACAGAATCCAGAAGTTTTAGAAATTGTGGAAACCTGGGGCTCATTAGTAGGAATTATTATTGTGTGTTACTATTACATCATTATGCTGTAATTAAAATTTCAAAAAAAATTGATTGCACAAAAATGCAGATGACAATGAAAAGTAGTGTTGCTTCTACTCCAAGTATATTGTAATAGTTTGTCTACTTTTAAAGTATTTCGCGAAAGATTGATAAACAATGTTGAATTCAGAACTTTTCAGTTTTTTTCAGAAGGAAACTTGCTTTTTGTCAAGATAATTCAGATATTCTACCACATAAGTATTCTTTTTAAGCAAATACTAGTAGCAAATGAAAGCAAACAATCTGTTCTTACGAGCTTTTGAGGACTTTCTCAGTGTGGTTCACTTTATTTAACCTTCAGAATTATTGTAAAAATCCTCAATAAAATTATTTTAGACCTTGTTTTTAAATTTTTATATTACACTCGATTTCATGTATTAAACTATTGTTTAGGGTTTGAAAAGAGCTGTGAGCAAGCTTATACAATGCTTATAATGCTGACAAGTATACAAGTATCAGCAATTAGTGTATGATTGTATAGTGAAAGATGCTTAGGCATTTCTTTGCGTGTTTTAAATTGGTAAATTTGTTTGTGCGTTGCATAAATAATGATTTACTCAAGTTATTGTTGCCACGGTCCCCACTACAGTTGTCTTCACTTTTGTTTGTTTTTATGCTTTGATAACAAACAAAATAAGCTTAAAGAACCTAATAATGGTAACTCTGTTCAGGTTTTTGACTAGTGTAGAAGTTTCTGGCTGACTGCGATATTTTTAAAATGTTCACGGTGTGCATTTGTTTAATTTGGAATTCAGATATTCCAATCGACATCATAGAAACATATAAAAGTTGTAGGATGATTTAAGAAACTAATTAGCTGATACTGTTATTTTAATCAATTGAATAATAAACATGAAATTTGTGTGAAAGTGTGTTGGAAGGTGTTTCTGAACTCATGCAGCAAGAAGAATGATCTCGGGATTTTCAATATTGTTGCTTTAATTAGATTAAGCTTTAATTATGTTGCTTTAGTTTCAGATTACCTGACATAGAGTGATGAAGAGATGATGAGGTCTGTCGGAGTTTTAGATAACCTGACATAGAGTGATGAAGAGATGGTGAGGTCTGTCGGAGTTTTAGATAACCTGACATAGAGTGATGAATAGATGGTGAGGTCTGTCGGAGTTTTAGATAACCTGACATAGAGTGATGAATAGATGGTGAGTCTGTCAGAGTGTTAGATAACTTGGCATACATTGATGAAGAGATGGTGAGGTCTGTCGGAGTGTTAGATAACCTGACATACAGTGATGAAGAGATGGTGAGGTCTGCCGGAGTTTTAGATAACTTGACATAGAGTGATGAAGAGATGGTGAAGTCAGTTGGAGTGTTAGATAACTTGGCATACAGTGATGAATAGATGGTGGGGATTGTCAGAGTTTTAGATAACCTAACATACAGTGATGAAGAGATGGTGAGGTCTGTCAGAGTTTTAGATAACCTAACATACAGTGATGAAGAGATGGTGAGATCTGCCAGAGTTTTAGAGAACCTGACATAGAGTGATGAAGTGATGGTGAGGTCTGTCAGAGTTTAAGAGAACTTGACATACAGTGATGAAATGATGGTGAGGTCTGTCAGAGTTTTAGATAACCTAACATACAGTGATAAAGAGATAGTGAGGTCTGTCGGAGTTTTAGATAATCTGACACACAGTGATGAATAGATGGTGAAGTCTGTCGGAGTGTTATGTAAAAGGCTCAGATTCAAAGAAGTAACAGCTTGTTTTAAAGAATTATTAGATTCTTTCTTTTCAGATGAAATTATCAACTGGGAGAAAATATTGATGATAACATCAAACTACATTAACTAATAATTTTTACAAAACTTTTGTCGACAGACGAATATTACAAATAAGCGTGTAAAGGACAGCCTTTTATATTGGACTAACCCTTATATTTAACTTAGTTAATTTATGCCTTAATAAAACTAACAATGCTGAGCCAATGTGTGTGAGTGGTGCAGTGAAACTATTTGGCTGGGGTGCGTTTTCGCCGTTGCGATGCGTCCGGTCACGGGGCGGTATCGGCCGATAGTTTTAGTGCCGTTTTCTCAGTTAATCATGCAGAACGGCTTAGGATTACCTACGCTTTTCATCTAGTGCAGATCAGTTGGTCACACCGGTCTCTGTAGTTTGGTTGAGTTAATATACCGTGTATTGGACAACTATACCACTCTATTCTTAAGTACAAGGTATTTACCATTTAATATTTATCCAATTTCTGATTTTGTCGTTTTTCTTTTTAACCAACTTGAATTATTTGCTTATTAATATTTCTTAAAATCTGTTTTCTTTATTAGTTAGAAACCACTACGGCGAGACAACTCATACATAATTATAACTAACACAAACCTAGCCGTACCAGAACATTAAAGGGCAAAAGGTAATTACTAATCTTTTTTTTATAAACGTATTTCCTATCGCATTCTTGCCGATTATACGTATTTTGCTCTTAACATTACGAATTTTATTTTAGCTTTCACGGTGCATACCAAGAACTGGCACGCGTAATAAAATAACCTATTCAACCTCAAAGAATTGTGTCTAGTCCTATTGCACCCGTAGACGCATACTCTTAGACGTAACCTGGTACAGCTACAGTGAAAGCTTACCTATCGAGACTATCAACCAGACCACCCTGTCCAGGAACCGGAGACGCCGTTGGAAACAAGATACGCAGACGTTGCACACCGTTACGGAACGACGG